>NW_010422702.1:29354-43826 GCF_000710305.1 Buceros rhinoceros silvestris | reverse complement strand
GCGGAAAAGTTGAGACTTGTACATCTGTGTTTATTGCATAAAATACACAGACGTTCGAACCAACCCTAACCCAAACTAGGTGTCATTCTTGGAGCACAGTGACAGAACTTCCTAATTAAAAAAATCTATAATTATGTGGTTTCATTATTTTTTATTATTTCTGTATAATTTTATATTAATGATCATAATTATTTTTAATTATTTGTATATTGTTTTGTTAATACTAGTCACTCTGACTATCACAGAATCATCTAATTAGAAGAGACCTTTAAGATTGAGTTCAATTGTTCACCCTGCACTGCCAGGGTCCCTAAACCATGTCCCTCGGTGCCACAAAAGATGGTGAGCATGGTGAGAATTCACATGCGGTTCCTCCATGGTAGATGTCTCGTCCCTCTAAATCCCACTGGGCTGCTCTTCTGGCTCTCCTCCTGCGTAATGGCATCAGCCGTTTGTGGTGACCTGGGAGGCCAGGCACCCACAGGCCCATGAGGTACAGCCTGATGATCAGCACCCCGAGAGAAGAGGGGGAAGGTGAGTGCCAGCAAACTGTGGCTGCAAGTGTCAACGCTTCCCACCACTTGCTCCCCTTTACAACCACAAACCAAAAACCCAGCCATCAGTCTCTCCCTGGAAAGCCTTTCTGGAGCATACAAGACCAGTCCTGAGCATGCACCAAATCTGGATTTGAATCACTTTTTGAGCACCTTGCCGCACCAGCCTGACAATGTGTAGAGCCAGAATCCCAGAATCTTACCTCAAAAATTTATGTGGTAAAGAAGGGATGTGTTATGAGCCCAGAGCATCCATCCTGGTGTTGATGTGGAATGTCAAGGAATTAAGTTCAACACAAGGTAACTGAGAGCACTGTAGCTTTTGAGAAGACCTCTTACCTGCTCTCCTCTGGCCCTTCAGTTTATTTGAAAAGAAATATTTAGTTGACATATGATTGAACTAGATGTTTTGTAGTAAATCCTCAGATGAGTTTTCATGTTTCAAATTATGATCAACTCTAACTTTCACTCATTCATGCTCAGATGATTCTGAGATAAACCATTTTATTTTAATCATAATATTATCAGCTGTTCACAGAATACATAATTTATTCGGTTGGGATTTCAGGGAGAAAAAGTAAAGAATCAGTGACATAGTAATAGGTCAAATATTCTCCCATTTGATAGGGGATGACTTTTATATCTTCCATCATTATGAAAGAAACAAAATGTTGAACAACCGCAGTGTTTTACTGTAGTGTTATAACATTTAGGTAACAATCCTGGAAGTTCAGGTTCGGTAAAGTTTGTGAGAGATATTGGACTCTGCTTCTCTCCCTTCCCAGGTCTTTTGTTCTTCGGCTGAGCTAGCCATGCAGGAGGAGCTCGATCCTGCCCCTGAGGAGGTATCACTGTTGAAAACTGTGATGGAGGGTAGTTTTGGAGAAATATAGGAAAATTCTGGTCTTTCCCATTGTTCAGGTACACCAAATGCTTAGCCTACATGTATATCAAGGCACCTAGACTCTTGCACCGTCAGGCTTTAAGAGGTTTTTAATTTCCATTTCATGGGCATCCATCCCTTTAAGGAGCTGAGAAGCCCTTAGACGTGTCTGTCTTGAAAGCCTGGAACTCATGAAGTCTCTGAACTAAGATAATTTTCACCAGGGAGCAACCCCAGAGCTGAAAATTTCTCTGCCCTCTCTCCCACTCAACAAAATGGGCAGTATTCTTAATTTCAGTGCTGGTATTCAGTGGTGGGCAGCAGTGAAACATGGTACAATTCTTTTTTTTTTTTTTTTTTTGTACTGGCTTCTAATCCCTCCATGGTTGTACCTACTTTTATTTTACCTCATCCCTCTCCTCTGTTATAATCAGTGAGGTGATTTACATCTAGGGTTATGCTTGCGAACAGGAATTTAAATTTTAGGCAATAACATCTTAAAGGTCAGGGGTGTCATAAATTATTATCTGTAATTTGGTTAAGTTATTTTGTAGCCTACAGTTTTAATTTTGTTGTTTCAGAGATAAGAGGGACCTGATGGATTGATTTGGATTTTAAAGCTGTTTCAAGCATTGGATTCTTTTTTCTTTTTAATGTGCAGATATTTCTATTATTTGAATTAGCTTGATAAAAATGAAGTAGAGTTGCGTAGCTTAAGTAAAATATTAGCAAACTTGAATTCTATAAAAGCTCTGTATACGTAGCTACCAGCAGTCTAAAAGAGGATTAGAGAGAATGACCTGATCTCAGCCTACATTAGGGAGGTCTGAAATTATTTCCCTGGTCTGACATGGATCCTTGGTGGTCCTCAACTGTCAGCTGATCTGCAGGGTTATATCTATGCCTGTATGAATGACCAGAAGGGTAATATCTTCTTCTTCAAGACTTCTGTCACCTTCCTGCCCTGCCCTGTTGCCTACCTAGTGCATGAATGTTTAGATTCTTGCATGGTCTGGAGGGCACTTTAATGAGTCCTTGAATTCATTTGCGTGATTGCAATATAGGAAGTTGGACAGGATCGTTCTAGGGTTAGCTGTAAGGCTACTTTTAAGAAACCAGTAGACTCACCCACTGCCAACCAGGCCTGGCAGCTCTACAGCAGAGTTACATTTATTTTCCATCTCAAAGGGATCTATGAGCATAAAAGCATTCATGTATGGGATGTTCAGGGACTGTAACATTGGGGAATACAGACACCTTTATAAACGGTAATAGAAACACAATATTTATAAAGCAACAGGACACCAGAGAATAAGATATAGAACAAAAGTGAACGCCAACAAAAGTTGCTTCCCTTTTTTCCTTCTTAGAAAAACAATACCACTGAAGCTACAATGATTTGTGTTGTCTATTATAGCAGCTGCATTTGAGAAATATTTAGCAAGAGCAAGCCACAAATGCACAGCCATAACTATAAATACCACCAAAGCAAATAGAAAGCTCAAGTGTTGTTTAATAGTGTGTCTCTAGACAGACAGCTTTCATAACTGAATAACTTGGTTTCCTGACTATTGGATTTCTGCCCAAGAAATATTACACCACTAAAACTGTTATGCTGAGTTTTGCCCAAGACGAAAAGATCATTACGAGTTGGGATGAAATTCATTCTTTATCCTTTGGAAATGTTTTGTTTCTTAAACGACAGGATATCATGTTAAAATGTCTGTATAAAAGCAGTGTGATTTTGGTTTAGCTGAACAATGAAGTGACTCTTTATGATTTTGTTTTGGTAGTAGAAGAAGCATTTTTGGTGAAATAAGTTTAAAAAAAGAGTAGCCACATTTTTTTTATTATTAAAAGTATTTACTTTTAAAAATTCCATTTACTTTTAATTACAATTACTGATATTAACACTATTCTTTCTATAGTTTATATTAATACTGTATCAATCTTTTGACTTTGTAAAAAATATTTACAGTGGTTCATGCAATGTTACCTCTTCTAGAATGACAAAAAAAGAATGAAAATGTCAAATATTGCATCAATTCCTCCCAGTAACATCTCTGTCATTTAGTCATGTTCTGAGTACAGAAACTAAGGTTTAGCATCACTAAATAATCTATATAATATAGTCTTTGATGTTTCAGAATGAATCTGTTTATTAGTATCAAACAACTGATTAATGGTCTTTGGCAATTTCTGTTAAAACAAATGCTGTATTCATAAGGTCAGAAAATATCTATGTTCTCTACATAAATTGTATTCAAACAAACAACATACAGCCCAAATCACATTAGAACAGGTTTTTACGGCAGTCAGCTATCAATTAACATCACAGGTAATTTTGTGAAGACACTTCAAAACGGACTCTGAATATCGGACATAAAAGCAAGACAAGAACTCATTTTGCATGTAATGTAAATTAAATTATAATATTTTAAAATCCTTCATTATGTCATATCAAAAATGAAGCTAAAATACTGTCTTGTTTACAGTCTGGAATCAATTTTCCTCCTGCTAATAACCGGTAATGGGAACCATTTCTGGAGAGTGGTAATGAAATCACATTGGGGCTCCCAAGAATGAGGGCAAAGAGATGATTGTTTACTGTGACTGAAGCTTGAATGGCTCTACATAAGAAAAAAAAAAAAAGAAAAAAGAAAAAAAAAGCAAATGTGCCTCTTGACTGGCAGAAGGTCATAGGCGCCTCTGCAGGGGAGAGGATGTGTGCAGTGGAGGAATGGGATTTTGTCCCTACACTTTCTGAAATGTTTTCTATGCAAAAATAAATGAATGAGTAAGTAATAAAAACATTTTCTCGGTGCCGATTAGACAGAAAATGCTAAGCACCAAAACACTGTCTCTTCTTAGGCTGTGATTAAAATGGCAGCTCAGAAAAACCCTCGAATTATTGACACAATGAATTTACAGACCACCGGGGGAAAAAAAAAAAAAGAGCGTGTTAGGGGTTCTACATCAGAATGATAATTTCAAGTGGAAGCAGATAAGGTGCTACACAGTAAACTCTCAAAACTGTGAAAGATGGTAGTTTAAGAAATGTTTAAAATGTTGGCAGATAGCCAGGATGAGACTAAAGAAGTCAGGGTAGGAAATCAGTAATTTAGAGGTCAGACTATGATCAGGACATGTCACAGCTATTACTGTCCAAGCAGACATAAAACTATTAGATAGTTTTGAAAGGGCATGAGATTACTCTTCAGAAATTGTATTTCTTACACGAGCCACAGTCTTTGCAGCTGTTGGCTGATTAGAAAAAACATCTATTATGTCTGTGTGTTGTGGGTTTTTTCCCTATTACAACAGTGAATCGTTTTGTAGGGATTTTGTGTCTCAAGCGTGAGTTGCCTCTGCCTGTATATTTGAAGCTTCATTAAAAAGTTTTGTTTGATCAAACAGCATGGAAAATGCTTGTAATTCTTCTAAACTTCTTTCTTGGACATTTTCAGTATGAAAATATGTAATATATTTTATTACACTTCTTTTAAATAAGAAAAAGCTACGTTTCTAAAACTGAAGATAACGTTTAACTTTGTGGTCTCTGGGTGATAGGGCAACTGCTATAGTGTAGCTCAATGAAGACACTTAATGAGCCTCTTTCTTAAAGATCTTAGGCTTAGTATTGAGAGAAACAGAAGGGGAATCACTGCCAATAATTTTGGACTTAATGTGCTCTTTAGTATAGGAAAAAAACCCAATGATTTAACAACTTGGTTGTCTTTTCCACTTTTGCACACAGTCATCACACCTGAGGTCCCTCTCTTTCTTCTCTCTTTTCCTTTTTTTTCCTTTTTTTCCTCAGTGACTTGCAAATTTGAATGAACTATCTTCTGAAAAGTTTGCCTTTGCTTTTCTTTTGGATGAAACTTATGGTCTTCTTACACAGTAGGACATTTCTCATAGCATAGACTGACCCTGGCAATTATAAAGAAAGAATGAAGTAATTGCTTTTTTTTTTCAAATTTTTTACCTTCTTAATTGGTAGGCTATGTCCTTCCCTACTGTGCAAAGTACAGTGCAAGGTGTATGAATATTGACCCCTTGTACAGACTTGGTGTGTTATTGTACTTCTGTGCCCTTCTTTAGAAGAATAAATGAAGTAATCCATGCTTACTGTAGATGTCTTAAAAAAATTGACTAAAAAGACAGGGATCAGTTTCAGTGAACAGGACTTATGCATGGATTTTTAGTATTTTTTTCCCTTTATTGCAAGTGGTGCATTTAATATATCTTTAAAAAATCCCTTCTAAATTATAATGGAGACATATGTTAATGAAAGAGAAGCTGAATAAAATTGTCTGCAGTTCTAGTTCTTTATAATAATTCTGAGATAATTAAGTTAGTTTTTAAAAAGACCTGAAAAGCGAGTAGGCACTGAGTTTCTATGGGTAATGACCAGTAATCTGTAAACAACCCTGTGTGACAAAGACAGATACCGTGTGCACATAGGGAACCAAAAGTCCTGAAGGCAAAAAAGAGATTGCAGATTAATTGGTAGCAGGAATCGTCACAGCACTGCCACATTCAACTTCACGATGTAACGACACCTGAAACTGGCTAAGAGACGGATTACAAAGGTCACAGTGGATGTCAGACATCTCTGAAGCATGTGACGCTGTTACAGTTATCCAAAATAAAACCATCAACTCCAAGGGACTTGTTAGAAACAGACTTTTTTTTCCCTTGGGGGAAGGAAAGCATCAAAGTCTGAAATGAGCTACTCCCAGGAGCTCATACACTAAGAGGACAGGGCAGTGCTTATTATGCATTCCCTGCTCTCACACATGCACATTCGAAAGATGCTTGTTCCTGACTAAGAGATTACAAAATCAGAGTTCTTGCAAAGGTAAACTCAATATTCATGCTCAAAAACAGTCAGACAAAGGACCTGAAGTTAACCTCCTCTATGCTTGTTTGTCAAAGGCAGATAGGTAGCAAGTTTTCCACTGGCTGATTAATATGATGGTGAAATTTGCACTGAAGATCCACAGAGTTTTCAACAGACCAACAATCCCTGACCCTGAATAACCCTGAATAATACTGGTATGACAGATAAGTGGGCTTTTTTTGTCTCATATTCTCATTTTTCTGAGAAGGGAGGAAAAAAAACAAAACACCAAAAACCACCAAAGAACCAAACCAGACTGTTCATTTAATATCTTCTCTGGGCCAGGATTCTTCAAACCAAAAATAAATAAGAGAGCACATGTTGTGAGTATTCATACCTTCTTCACTTCCCTAGAGGCTCCTGAGAGTTAATGTGGTTACCACGCAGAGGTGTTTTTCTATATCTAAATACTGCAGGGAATATTATCTTGGATTGTTGCTCTGTTCACCCTCTGAATTTCAGACTAATCTGCCACAATTATTTGTACTTAGTGGTAAATGAAAAATGCAATCCTCGTTTCTGAGACTGGACAAATTGATTCTCTGAAATAGTTGAAAATTAGTGATTTTCTGTTTGTTTAGTTGATTTGCAGTAATCTACTTGATAGGCTCTACAAGGGTTTTCCCTGCTCCTGGGAGTTCTGTACTGTAGAAGTGAAGCACACACTGAAAGCAGGTGAGTGTGTTTATGTGTAGAAAATGAATCAAAACTAAACCTGAAAGAAGCACAATCGTGCTCCTGTAGGCCAGTGTTTTCCCATAACATGTACGGCTGTACAGGCTTGCTCTTCTTTTATTAAAATCCTTTTCACTTCAGGGAGTGAATAATGCCATACAGTGTCTGTGCTTTTCTGTTGAGATTTCAGCACGTGTCAGTTACTAAACGGTATCAGCTTTGCATGACAGAAAGATGCTGTGAATTTTATTTTCTGCTCTGGGCAGAATAAAGGTGGGGTTTTCTTATTCTGTGGGTCTTCAGTCTGCTTTAATCCCAATTCCATTCTTACCTGGGAGTTGTAGGAAAAAAATATCAAAGGCAGGTATGAGCTGAGATTGTCTGGCAGGTCTTGCTAGGACATCTCTGTCCCTCATAAAGGAGCAGCCCAGCAGCAGTAGCAGACAACAACCTCTAAGCAGTACCTCCAGGTCTCCCACAAAGCAGTGAGCAAAGATCCATTTTGGATTTATTAGGGTTTTTTTTTTCTCCTGCAGAAGGGATGTCAGTAGAATTACTTTGATACACTAATTCGTCAGTACAGAGATATATTTAGAAAGGAAAGTGTATGTTCTTGGCCGTGCCCAGAACCAAAGGCTTTTGTGCAAGTGTTTCACTGCTATAAGAGGGGCACGAGTGTCCCTGAAAGCGATGCTCCAGGTTCCCTGCAGACCGGCTGGTTTATGCATCAGTTATTGCATCAGGTTTCATCAGGTTTTCAACAGAAAAGAACTGATGTTATTAGCTGATGTGAAAGGCTGGCGGTCTAAATCTAGACTTTCAGCTGCTCGCATATTACTCCTCCAAGGAAACTATAACGCAGGCTGTTCGAAAGCGCTGCCAGTGCTAATCACTTGCACATCTCTCTGCCAGAGCAGTTGTTAGAAATCTATCAACCTTGGCATTTCATTTTAGAGTTACATGATTTACTTAGCCATCGTGCAAAGAGATGCTGTGAGTAAGCTCTTATATTTCATCAAGACACTTTCGGTTTTGGAGATGGTGAACTTATTGTAAGAAACATTTTTTGTTGTTGTTACCTAAGCTACCTACAAGCACCACCCAATACTTGATTTGCAATCCCTTGAATTACTTTAGAAACTGTCTTTAAGTACTAACTTCAGGTTTTCTGGAAAAAAATTAATCTCCACTCCGTTTACTCGGTGGATGAATGAAACACTGTAAATTAATAGGATGTGCTGCTATATTAAGTATTTTTAAATCTTTGCTAGGTGGAGACTTTGATCAAAGGTGGCCGATGAAACCTACTTCCAGTGAAATCTTTGTCTTTAAGTTGAACAAAGTCCAACAGTTAGGAAGGGCAGACACATAAAGGAGAATGCTTATTTATTCTCTCCCTCTGCTTTGTCCTGGCTGCCACTCAACCCACAATCTACTGTTTCTTGGTTTTGTTTTTTTTTTAAAGGAATCTTACAAAAACATAAGCATAATTCTCCACAGATATCAGGGAAGTTGCACCAGTGGTAAATGTGTGGTCTTTTTTTTTTTTTTTCCCCACCATTGACACTAGCATTTGAAGCAGGTGTGTAATTTTAGGACAACTGTATGGAAACACACCACAGTCCTGCTGGCATAACACCAGTAGCTCCAATTGAGATATATCAAGGGTGGATTTTAGTACAGACTATTATTTTTCCAGCTAATGACAGTCTTCATGACTTAAGCAGGTATGTACACTTCACAAATACATCTCTAATGTAGTTTCAGTGCAAGTTTCTTCTAGCATTGAAAGGACTCCTACGTTTTCATGTCTTAAGGGGAAAAAAATTATTTCAAAGTTTGTGTTTGACATAATATTTTTGAAACAGCAAGGTTACACAGAGTGTCTCTCAAGGCCATAAATTTTATACCTGTATATTTGGTGGAAACTTACATCATACTGTATTATTAAACAATATACAGGACAAAAAAAAAAAGATTTTATTAAACCACCTTTATCCTGTCTTCAGGTATTGCCAACAAGAAAGTTCTTTGCACACACTGTTGGATTTTCATCACTGTTAAGCCCATATATATACATATACAATTATACCACCCTTCATTGGCTGTTCTGTACATCTTTGCCGAAAGGTGTTATATAGACGATTTCACATACCAACTGCTCTGCTAAAAATCAAACTAGTTCTTATTTCAACACCATGCAAAAGCTCATTGACATGCCAAGACATCATGTAAGTTGATTAAAAGCTTAAACAAGACAATTAAGCAATGAAATTGCTTAAACGACATTTAAGCTATCACATGAAACTTCTGTAATTCGGTTTATATTCTAATACATTTGAATATTACTGAGACGTGTGAAACACTATTTTAAAACAACTTTGGTTCAAAAAGATCTAAGAGAAATGTTGGCTCTCTACTATTTTAAGATTTGATGTTTTCATCTTGGCCAAAGTGATTTTTATGGTATTTTGGTATGAGAAGGGTTCTGCACAAAAGTTTTACACAAGGAGGTAGCAAAATAAGATTTAGCTACTTTGAGTGTGTCATAGTTTGAACCCAGCAGGCAACTAAACACCCTGCAGCCACTGACTCATCCCTTTCCTACCCCCGGGGTGGGGAAGTAGAGAAAAAGGCTCTTGAGCAGTGCTCACATTCAGAGAAAAGAGAGAAAAAACTGCCAGTTCTGTGCAGTAGAATTGTTTGGTGAATTCTCCACTCCTAGGCCAGTTGCTTAATTTTCAAGATCTAAGATTTACTTGATTCTTGCTAAAAACTTATATAAAAATAAAATCAGAGCATGACATTTAATTAAGAAAAGGCAAACCCACTGTCTTACATGTGCTATACACATGATAGTAGGGTACAATATAATCATAATCCTTTAGTTAGAGGAATATTGTTTTCTGGTAGCTGTCCACAGTAAAGACCGAGAAAAAGTAACAGCATTTTTACAACATTTTTCTTGACATTTCTTCTCCATTTTGCCGTTGGTTATACAGGCTTCACTCTGCACAGCCAGTAGTTAAGCACAGGAGCAGTTTATGCATATAGTCGTGTACATATACAGATACTCAGTGCAAATGAGTTGACTTTGATCACACAGATAAATAACACAACTAAGAGGCAAATTGCAGTTTCCAGCGTTAATTGCAGCCTGCCCATATGTAGAAAACATATGGTGGTATATGTAACATTTATGCTCATTATACTCAAAAAGACTCAATAAAATCAGACTACAGTATTTAACGGCAGAGTATAAACACTACACATGGCTATGGGAAACTAGCCATATATAGCACTTTTTACTTCATTTGTCCCTGGGGTTGGCTTAAAGGGATTTGCAGAATATTAAAATGACCTCCCTGGACCACAGGAGTGTGGGTATAAATGAGAATTCTTTTGACTGATTAGCCAATTACCACAAAGTACTGTAGTTTATACTCCACATATTAACAGGCATGTTATTAGGACAGGGAGAGAATTAAAGAGCTGTAAATACATTTAATGCAATAAGTATGGTGTGGTTAAATAAAAATACTTTTTGGAAGTCATGTTCCTGTGGTTTGCTGAGTATATTTTGTGCTTTGGTGAGAGAGTGATGTTTATTTGCTCATTTACTTATTGCAGCATTTGCCACCTTTGCTTTCACTTCATTCCTTCTGACTCTGCTGGGGGTTTTGCTACTTAGCTTGCATCTTTGCATCAGTGCCTGCAGCAGAACTCCGGTAACTCTGATGCAGTCCGAGGGCTGAGAATGGCCGGATGAAGTGCCACTGCTGCAGCTTCACACAGCTCGGTGGCCAGCTTGATGTTAAAAGTCTTTTCCTCGGGCCAAGACTCGGTGCTCCTTGTGAAGACAGTAGTGTCGGTGGCTAAGCAAGTGCAGGACTCAATAACTTTAACACTGTCTTCATTATGGAGTAGATCTAAATTAAGGCTAGGTGATTAGTTCAGATAATATGCACCCCAAATCTTCTTTTAACAAGCACGGATTCCCTGAAATTGTGACATATTTGTAAATATCACTTTTTTTATCCATTCGGTACATTGCATGTGTTTGGGAACTGGACCCACAGATGACTGTTGAAGAAATCACACACAGTTTTTGCAGCTGGAAGTTTGGCTTCTTCATATCTAGGGAGAGGCTGATTCTGTAATATTTTTTGTTATGAATTACTAGGTCATAGAAATGATGACACGCTTTGAGAAATCTTGCTTTGAACAGTTAGCAGAAATTAACCTCCAAAACTTGAGCTTGACCCACTAAAGAACACCTACCCCTAGAAATAAAATTAAGAGAAGCCCTTAAGTCAATTTTATCCTCTGACAAACACAGGAAATGTTACTGGCCTGGAAATCTGGTAGAGGTAAGTACACTCTTCTGTGTACACATTGCACAGTGTGGTAGCTGTTTATTTTAATTGTAGCTGCATATAATTATCAGTGTAATTTCGGTAAAATTGAAGACAGTGAGTAAACAATATTGGCAAATCCTGGTTTTGAATTCTTATATTCCTATTACTGCCTCATTTTTAAGCAGAATATTATCACTAATTTAGTGAGATCACTTGTTATTTACAACACCTGCTTATCTTCTGAGCAAAGGGATTTTAAACATACTTGACATGCATATTTAGTATCTGGAAAGCAATATGTACATTTATCATGGTTAAAACATTTTGATGTGACAAGGCACTAATATATGATTTATTTTGCTCTTCTATTTGCCCTCCCTTGTGTTATTTAAAAATCATCTTAAAAAGAGAACATAAGCCTTTTATAGCCTGTGTCAAACATAGGCTGTTTAAAAACACTCCTTTGGAAAAATTTTTGTTTCAGGTTTTACAAGTTCAAATTATAGAAGCTCCTCAGTGATAAAACAAGGCCATCTTCACTTACTGGAATATAGCTGTAACTTCAGACACAGGAGAAAGTACAGCGTAGAACACCACCTCCATATGCATTTACAAATATGAAAACTAAATCGAAGTATCTGATCAAATCTAGAGAATCAGATGAATTATTATAAAGAACCCATCCTGCTACATCAGCTGCAAGAAAAGGCTGGTATCAATGAATTCCGGAACTGTGGAAATGTGCTTTCCTACTGACTAGCTCTTCCACACCACCTAGTGCCTTAACCCTAATTATGCACGTCCTTGTGATCTATCTCCTCAAGTGTGAAATGTCAGTCAGAGCTATAAAGGCACATTAGCAAAGGAGCTGTGGTCTGGAATATCTCTCTGATTCAAGTCTTATCGTGACTACACGGCATATGTTTTGGTCTTGAAAAATATGTTAGCTGGCCTGAATCCTCTGAGCAGCAGCATGCTGTTAGTGCATCAGCCTTGTTTGTTTTGCTTGTCTTGTGTGTTGTCATGAAAACATGTCATGTGGACATCCTGTCGCTCCAAAAGCATTCAAGATCTGTTCAGTTTACAGGCATTTAACCCCTAAAGCATTGCTCTTCCATATGTTAGAGAGCCTTATAGCATAGGCAGGCAACACACTCATTCAGTGTTTGCTGCCAGACTGGCAGGAGACTTATTTTGAGCTACTTCCTTCTCCTACTGCTGGTGCAGAACAGTATGAAGAGCTGACAAACCTCTGCTTCACCCAAAAGCGCAGTCCTAAAATCACAAACCTTCTAAGTGCATTTATTTCCAAGAAATGCTGAAAAAGAATGTAATTACAAAGTAAGTTTGTCTTTGCATTGTTCTGTGCTGATACTTGGAGAAGCCCCTAGAAATTATTAACCCCATTGATCAGGAGGAGCCACTGTTGTTGAGCAACCAATGTTTTGATTTGTCGTGATTATTCCTTCTCTGACAACAGGGCAAAGTGTTAGACTTGGTGCAACTCATGCTTATTTGTAGACTCTCTCATTTTCTGCAGAGAAGTTGTACTTTGAGAGTGAAACCTTCTTTCCTCGTGACATTGCAGCTATTGTGACATGATATTTTTCCACCCTAAAATAGAAAAGATTTCACAAGGAAACACATTGACTCAAAAGTTGTACTATGTTGGGGATTTTTTCACCCACCTCCTGTCTTTTTATACTTCTACCAGAGCTTGGAGATTTTGCCAGAAGTTTTGAACAACGCGGAAGTTCCCAAGTTTTGCTTTTCTCTGGAAAAATAACAAGTCCTCCTCTCCTTCCCTAATGCTGATCTTTAATATGAGACTAAATGCAGATCAACAACCCACCGAGCTGTACTTTATTCAGTAAGCATCTAATGAGATTTTTTACTAAGTCACTGAATTGGGAATTAGAGGAACCCAATCTCCGTAAATTGTCCTTTTGGCTTCAGCTGAGAAGCTATCTGCTGAACAATAAATATAAATAAACCTCAACAAAAAGAAAAAAAACCCAAACCCACTAAACAAAAGCTAAGGAAGAGCAAGGTGAGGTTGCCTCATGAACTGAAACATAAACACAAGCCAATGATAGCAGCGAGGCAGGGAAGACCCATGTCCTCACCAGCAAGGGTGAGTCCAGCAGTGCCTGGGCAAGGAGATCAGAGCAGGACCAATGAGAGGAGACAGGTATGGGCAACCGCCCCATGATGGCCATTCAGGTCCATGCTCAGGCCTGCAAGTCACATCAGCAAGGCAAGGATCAGCAAGATACGGGAGCAAAGTACAGGCAGAGTGCAGAGATGGGTCAAGGCTGAGGGCTGCAGAGCCTCTCGGTGTGCTCGAGACCCTGACAACAAAAGCTGCACTTCCCTCGGAGTGCACCAAATCCGTACTGCGATTTTCTAGTGATACATGAAAAAGTGAAGAGAAGGAGAAAAGGGCAAGTACTTGCATTGGCACAGCATATTCCACCTGCTATGCTGAATATTTATGAATAATCCAAGAAAGCTGATTTACCAGAAATGTCAGCGCTTGTGCTGCTCCTATTCTACACAAAAGAGCAGGTGGCGCAGCGAGTGTTTGATGTGTGAGTTCCAACTTTCAGATACTCCTCCTCCTTTACAGAATTTAAGGCCACATTTCCTACTGCCGAGGCTGTTCCCCAGTACATTCTACAAAATAAGAAGAGGTATGCAGCAGCGTTAGGTGACCTGGTGTTGGCAGCATGGCAGAAAAGTGTGTTATCTTCATTAGTTAGCACGGCCTATTCCTCTAGAAGTCATTGATTCATGAATTTTGACCTCATTTGAGGAAAAAGAATGTTTTCCTGATCCTTAGAAAATTACAGCCACTTCAGAAGAGTGTGGCCGTGGCCATGGCCGTTCCAGCTAGATCGCTTTATTAATCCAAGAAGCTTTGGGATTCTCACAGGTAATGCCCTTCAAGGGGCTTAAATAAAAGCTGCAGCTTGAATAAAAGATTCAGCCCCTTATTTTGACTTTAAGGACAGTGTTTTCAGTGGAAAACTGTAACGTAAACAGCAAAATTACCTTTAAAAATACAAAAATGTGCATTGATACTTGCAAATTATC
>NW_010422702.1:21109-29184 GCF_000710305.1 Buceros rhinoceros silvestris | reverse complement strand
CCTGCTAATAAATGATCTTTGCTCTTATTTACAGTTGGCTCCTTTGATACATGAAAACACGTACCTGGTAATTTGCAAGAATCTTGATTTGGATGTAGGTTTAATTGCTGGCCTTTGGGACCTTAATTTAAATGAGAATTGGACTCTCTGACTTATTAATTTAGGATGAGAATGCCTGGTCTTTCATTTATTGAAGTTATGCACCACCTCTTAAGGAGAATAAGATATTTCACAATCTAAATTCATGTAAAAATGTTTAACAACGTTTTTGTGCTTTAGATGGTGCCTGTACACCTAACATTACTGAAAGCTGGAAGAGAGAGATGGAAGAAGTGGACTTTTTCAAAAATTCCTTTTGGTATCTACCTGGATTTTATTTTTTAACTTTAAAAAAAATCTGTCAAAGGTTAACTGAAGGATGCACTTGTTAAGAAAAATAATTGTCAAAACAAAATGGGGTTTCTAGGTTTCTTCCTGGAAATGTTAGTAAATTAAACGTGGCATGTCAGCAGTCTGTCGTTATGTAAAAGACTCTTATAAGGCATTTGAGAGTTCAGCCGAAAAATTAATAATAATAAAAAATAATGCTGCACTAAATACATTTAGAAATCTATTCGGTGAAAGTTATTTAATAACTTTGATTAGCCTAATCTTCCTAAATAAAGGTATTTATCACAAAATATATGAAAAAAATAATAATGGCTGATTTATTACCACAGAGTCTGCTACAGATTTATTTTAGCAGAAAATCCCGATGCCATAAACTATATTATTTGGCACACACCACTAATGCAATCCTGATCTTGTAATAAATCAGTGCAATATTGACAGAAGTAACTAATCTCCTATATTACAGTACAACGTCTGGTGTTTTTCTGATATATTTTACTAAGTAACTGTTTCCATGGACATGCTGCACAAGAACGTGCTGTTTCACAGTACACACATTTCCCTATTAATTCAACATCTGTCACAATTTCAGACCATTGAATTTTGATGAACAATGATAAAACAGAATCTTTGATGTCTTCCAGGGAAAGAAACCTGCTTTCCCCACAAGAGTTCTCCTTATTTCTGCGGTCAAATTTTCCCTTTTCCTGGGTCATCAAATTGTCTATCTACACTAAGTCTTACAACATATAACTCTTCAAAAGAAAAATGTAGATTAGCTTTTTTTTTTTTTGGTGGGCACAATCTGCTTCAGTTTTACATTAACTTTAATTTTTTCACATTTCATTTTAAAACAATGTGCATATGTGGTCTCTAATAAACTGGAGTTATGTCAGCAGCTTCTGGAATTGGCAACTTTTTTGACACTTCTTAGTTTTCTTATTGCCGGACGGATCAATGAGATTTTATGAAGATTAAATTATATTTGATTCTGAAAGTGCTTTTGAAGAAAATCTTGTCATAGATGAACTAGATAAGTGTTTTGTTCTCTTAAACGATAAAATCTGTTATTTTCCTGCTTTGGATGAAAATTTTTCCTCGAGTTTAATGTGTTTCCAACAAGAACTGTAACTGATGACGTCATACAGCATTTACCATCTGCAACCACTGATGTAAATATACATTTTAACATTGTGAGTGGATCCCAGAGAGTGTTTTTCTTCCTGTTACAGCCTGTTGTAACCCCTCTACCCACCTGGGTATGTAAAGCTCTGTGTGTACATTCACTGTGATAATGGGTCTGAAGGATGTGTAAATAAGCAAAGTCATTCTAAGTGTAATTGCAGGAATAGGCAAATACAGTTTCATTACTCAGGCAGCAAATTATGTTTGGTTTTTGAGACCTACAGATTTATCTCCATCCCAAATGCATGTGAAAAAACACACAGATATCAAGTAGACACTGATTTTTAAGATAATGCAGACAAAAATCACTTGTAAGTTCACCAAGCATTTGTTCAGATGTTTGCCAAGGAACAGCTTCCTGTCATATCTAACCCAACACAACTTTGAGATGCTGCCCAGTCTTTTTCCTCCTGTTCCCTTGTTCCATCCATCTTTATGCAGCTTCCCTGAAGGATGAGTAGGTTCAGCTCACTGATGACAGAAAGCATGCTTCTCAGCATGTGGGAGGGAAGTGGGGATTATTTTTCTGTCAGATGAGTGAATCAGCCAGCTCATCCTGTGCAAGCAAGAGGAAAGATATGAGTTGTCGATGGTAAACAGGATCGTTCAGAAGGTGTCTGAATCAGCTGCAGTGAAAAACTGCTCTTGTTACTCTGCCAATGGGAAGCCAAGAACACTTGTGCAATTATTTGAAAAATCTTCTGCAGAAATCTCATAGGTAACTATGTTATTCATGCACAAAATGTTTTTCACATTTGCAGACAGACTTGCATGCACCACATTTGTTACCCAGCTCTGAAGCTTCTGCTCTGGCCAGGTGGCACATTGCCCAAGCACTTATAAGAACAGTCACAACTCGCACACCGAGTCTGTCTTCTAGCTGACAATTGCTTCTGGTTCAAATGGAATGATGTTCTATGTTGTTCTAGGGCTAAAGTCTAATACTAGAGCATAAATCCAGTGGTTTCCATTAACTGGAATGGAAGTGGAAACCTGTCTTGAAGCTTGTGCTAGTCTCAGCTAGAGACGGGCAACTCCAGGCATAGACATCTGCCTAACGTTGTGTGCTCTGCTCTGCTCTGGTTATGACTTCAGTAACTGCTGTGAATTCCTGCTTGTGGTAGTCAGACCCCCAGCCAGGTACTCTCTCACTCACCCTGCTCAACAGGGCAGGGGGAGAAAATGGAATTGAAAAGTTCATGGCTGACCTGCACCTACATGGGCAAAACAGAATCAATGTGTGGAAAATTTACTTTTTGCCAGTTAAAATAGATTTGAATGATGAGAAACAAATACAAACCCCAAAACAACACCTTCCCCTGCTCCTTTTCTTTTCCAGGCTCAACTTCACTCCTCCATTCCCAACTTCTCTACCTCCTCCTCCTGAATGGCTCAGGGAGATGGGGAACATGGGTTGTGGTCAGTCCATAACAGTTCCTCTCTGCCACTTCTTCCTCCTCTCACTTCTCCTCTGCTCCAGCGTGGGTCCTATCCATAGACTGCAGTCCTTCAGGATAAACCTGTTCCAGCATGGGTTCCTCTACGAGTCGATAGCTGCTCCAGTGTGGTGTCTCCAGGGGCTGCAGCAGAGTCTTTGCTGCAGTGCTCCATATTCCTCCTCCTCCTGCTCTCATTTTGGTGTCTGCAGGGCTGTTTCTCACACTTTTATTTCCTCGTTCCTCACTGTTGTGTGGCATTTTTGTCCTTTCTCAAATATGCTTTCGCAGAGGTGCCACCGTCTTGGCTGAGGGGCTCAGCTATGTCCTGCAGTGGGTCCACTGGAGCTGGCTGGCTCCATGATGGAGGGCAGCTCCTGGTTCCATGTTAGATGGTCTATACATTACAGGCCAATCTCACCAATTCCTACTGCTTTCAGTATCTTTACAGCATAAATGACCTGTGTGTGAAGATATGACTTTTCCTTGGGAAGTGTGTGTTCATGTATCTTTGTTAACAAGATCTTCACCCCATGAGGTCCTTGTGGGTGATAGCAATGCTGTCAGTTATCCAGGTCGGGTTTCACTGTCCTGGAGTCTAAACTTTATTCAGATGTCTCTCCCTACTCAGACAACAGGCACACAAGCCTTTTACCAGCCCCATGTATTTCTCCTGAGGTCGCTTTTTCTTTTGTCATACATCCTTCTTCCACAAGACGTGCTTCTTAGGGAAGGCATTTTAGCGATTTTATTATTCTTTGCTTTTATGATTTAGCTATACGGTGTACAATGAGGATCATGGCTAAGCATAAGAATATTTTGATGAACGTGCTGAGGCAGCCTAATGATCAGACTAGCTCTAGCCCTGTGTATTGTCTGACATGAGCAGAAAGAAACACTTAACTAAAACCATAGATAAAACAGACTATTTTGCCATACCATTCCAGAAATCAGGAGGTAAGGACCTTTCAGAGCTGTAGCCTGTACTCCCACTGCATGTTTCTTAACAGCCAATTATATCAATTTGTTGAAACCATTTATAGTTTATCCTTTGGAAATTAAAACATTGTGTATATAGCAGTAGTTTACTACAGATTATTGCAATTTTGCACAGAATTTCAACCCTGTGGCTCTTCTCATTCATCTTTCAATTAAAAAAAAATTGACCTGCAAACTCTGCTCTTTGGTAATTTATAAACACATTAAACAATGGAGGCTTCAGTGAAATAAATAAAAAAATAAAAGACAAGACGAAAAAAGAGAAAATGTGGTCTGACAGTATTTGTGTCATCTTTCTGTTCTGCATGAGTGCTCCATTTTACAAGTTCAATTTCCTAACCTTACCTTCTCTGGATTGGAATCTCATTTCTAAGAGCCAGGTATGCTTCTGGTGTCATCCAAATATTTATTAGCCTGTAAATCAAACTGGGTTTAGGGACCCGTTTTAGCCCTGGTCAGCAATTTCTTAACTGAAAGTAGAAAACGGGGAGTTTTTAGTTTGGAAGTTGGAGGAAAAATAAAGACACTTAATCATCAAGATGCTCTAAATTTTAGTCTATTTCAAAAAAGTTTCTCCATTAAATTGTAGGTAAGAAAGGGACAGAGAAAGAAACTAATATTTCTTTGAGACAGCAGCTATTATTTCTTTGTGGTCAGATTTTATTTTTTATTTCATAGAGCTAACTTAGCTAATGTCAGGACTCTTGATCTTTGTTTTCTTAGCTGAGGGTGCTGCTCATATGCAAGATGAAGACGAAGTGTTTGTTTTATCATAAGGTGTACCAGTCAAGGTCAACTTAAAATAAAGGAATGAAATTAGTATTTTCTGATTATCTAAAGATACAATGGAAACACTTTTTTTTTTTTTTTTTGTATTCTGGGTAATTCAGAGTCTAAAAAAACCCTATTATAACATTACTATAAAAATCTCTTAAACTGCTCAAAGTGGTCCCTGTGCTTCTGAAGTACAAAACCTCTGGACTGCTCAGCCTGATCTCTGGCACAGTCTCACAGTGACTCTCGAAGCTGCAGTTAAAGAACTGCAAATTTTCATACTTGGAGAAGTTGTTTCACTGTAAATCAGAGAGTGAATTTCAAGCTGAATGCTTATATTACTAAGGACAGTCTGGTTTAATTTCTATGGCTTTGGAAGTGTGCCAACTTAAGCCAAGAAAAAGAGTAAGACGGCTGATGCTGGTCATTTTGGCAGCATATTGTGTGTGTACTGTGTGGTAAAAACCATCTGCCTACGCAAGCACTTAGCGTGCAGCTCCCAGCTTATTTCCTGGGTGAAACTAGTGAAATGGTTTTGAACATCATAAATCACATTTCACGATACCGGTTGATATCTGCAATCTACACCAGTGTTTATGACACAGCATATATCTGAGAAAATTCTCTCATCTTCTTAGCTAATATAATAGGCAGAATTATATTAACAATAGGTTCTTCACATCAAAATTATTTGCTTCTGGGGATATCTGAAAGATATTGGTCATTCTAGGAGATGGAAACATGGATGCAATAAAAACTAATACAGAGAAACAAAAATCTCTGGGTGGACATTTTTTTCAGTAACTTGCATCAGAATTGAATCTTAACTTCTGCTTCAAGTTTGCTGAAACAAAGATGTACTGACATGAATGACAATTCTTTCTGAATGCAACCTTCCTGGCTCGTAGGTCTGTGCAAGGGCTTGCTGCTTTCTGTGATTGTCTGGAGGTAACATGGGTCAACCCTGGCTGGCAGCTAAACTCCCACCCCGTTGCTTGCTCACTGCCCCACAGCAGGATGGGGGGAAAAAAATCAGAAGGGCAAAAGTAAAGAAAACACCAACAACTCATGGGTCAAGGTAAAGGCAGTTTAATAAGGGGGGGGGGTGGGGGAATTAAAAGAATGAAAACGAAAAACAAGTCATGCAAAAGCATTCATTCACCACCATCAAAACAACGACCAGCCAGCCCCTGAGCAACGAGCATGTTGGGGAGATTCCCCCCACCCACTAATTTTTGTTGCTAGGCGTGATGTTACATGGCGTGTAATATGTCTTTGGTCAGTTCGGGTCATCTTCCAAACCTCTAACCCCTCCTCAGCCTACTCATGGTGGTGGGGGGAGATAAGAAGCAGGAAATGTGCTGAGGCTGTGCAAGCACTGCTCAGCAATACCAAACACCAATCAGTGTGGTACCAACGCTGCTTTGCTCCCAAATTCAAATCAGCCCCATACTGGCTGCTGTGGGGAAAATTTACTCCATCCCAGCTGGGTCCAGAACAAGTAAATTCCACCACCTGCCTCAATGCGAGGCTCATCTGAGGGACTCTTCCATCAGTCCTCCCAGCAGGTTCTTCTTCAGACACAGTTTCTATTCCGTTTTGTGTAAGCAGGGGCTAACACAAGCTTTGTTGCTGTTTCTGTAAGGGTTTGGGCGTTGCTGGTATGGAATTCCAGATGCACATAGGGAGCACAAAGAAATAATAAATTAATAAGGCTAAAATACATCCTTTATTGTAGAAAACCGAAGCAGTAGATTTACAGTAAGGGGTTTGCTCGTATTCTGTGTGTTGTACTGCCTGCTATAATGGAGATCTGGTATTAATAACAAAACTGCTTTTATCTGTCATGAAAGCGGGTAATTTTCCATAGGCTTCCTGGTACTAAATACATAATAGGTTCAGTTTGGCTCTGCTTCTTTGTGGTATAATCATCTTTATAATAGGTATAATCTTTGCCTGTTGTTCCATTTCTTAGGCGTTGTTTTACAAGTAAAAGGCACCGATTTTATGTTCTTTGCAGTTTATTTGCCACATATCAGATGGCAAACAATTTTACGTGTCTGTCTTTGTATCAGCAGGAGATGCAGCAGCCTTGAACACAGGGTTTTTTGGAAAGTGGAGGCGGGCAGGGAGATGAGGAAGACAAAGCTGGACCTGATGTAGTTTTTATTGAAAGCTATGGGTAGGTGTTAGCTGAATATTAAAGAAATCACTAAATCAGAATAGAAGCACAAGAGTTTTCCCCTTCTGAGTTATCCAGAGTCAGATAATTGAGAAATCTTCTCTTAATTCTTATCCTCCAATGTATTGTAATCCTTTCAAGACATTAAATATTGCTGGATTAATGACTGTTAGCGTAAGGTTTTGCTACAGAAGGACATTTTTGTTAAGCAATAGTAATAAAGGATTTCCTCTTGAAATGCGCACGTAGGTAATTGGAGCCAATACGTACCTTTAAACAGAAGAGGGACAGTGTCATATGCTAAAATCTGTCTTTCTGTTTCTCAAAGTAGTATAGAGGGATCTCCATACCGTAACCTGTTACAGTTAAATGCTGCAGGATCTCAAGAGTGGCCAATGTTTTACAGCGCAGTATATGATTCTTTTCTTTTTTTATGACCCTATTTCTAGGGTCTCCCCCATTTTAGGATACACTGGCTTGGTTCTGCTGTTCCCTGTTTATGAATTCTCCACTTACGCTTTCCCCCACTTATGCATTTCCATGGGCTCCGTTACCCATTCTTGCTCCATTTTGCTTTCATCATTTGAATTCTAGCTTGCAGACCCAATTTTCTGTTGCTCTGTCTCATTTTTCCCTTTTCCCTGAGTACTGACAATTTGTAATCAAAATTAGGAATTATGAAGTTCGCAGTGTATCTATTTCAATTTTCCTGAATATGTGATTAATTTGATTTGACATTCAGCTCAACATTTACTTCACACGCTTTCTATTTGAACGTTATTTGCAATCAGCCTTTTTTTTTCCAAAATTAAACCTGAAACTGATCCTTTCCCCTAAATTATTATATCTTTATCATTCAGATACGAGTCACGGATTTTATAATGCAAAGATAGTTTTAGCTTCTTCTTACCAATCAAGAGTCAATATGAAATTAAAATAGCAAAATTAATTACTTTGTAATATAAATATATTAGAAAAATTACTTTTAAACAGAAGGAAAATACACTATCTGATTTCAGTATTGTGTTGGACTTATGGGGCAAGATTTTGGTAGCAGTGGGGGGTGCAGGTGTGGCTTCTCTGAGGAGGCACCACAAGCTGCCCCCCAG
>NW_010422702.1:0-21086 GCF_000710305.1 Buceros rhinoceros silvestris | reverse complement strand
TTCTCTGAGGAGCCACCAGAAGCTGCCCCCATGTTGGGCAGTCAGTTCCAGCTGGCTCCAAGTTGGACCCACTGCTGGCCAAAGCTGAGTCCAGCAGCAACATTATTAGAATCTCTGTGATAATATATTTAAGAAAGGCAGAGGGAAGTGAAAAAATATGTAAGAAAGAGCCCTGCAAACACCAGTGCCAATGAAGAAGGAGGTGGAGAAGGTGCTCCAGGTGATGGAGCAGAGACTCCTCTGCAGCCATGCAGGGGAGAAGAGAAGACCATGGGAGGCAGGCCACTTCTCTACAGCCCTTGGATGGCCACAGTGCAGCAGGTATCCACACCGCAGCCCACGGACTACCCCACACCAGAGCAGCCTTTTCCTAAAGGATTGTACCCCATGGGAAGGACCCATTCTGGAGCAGTTCTCGAAGAACTGCAGCCCGTGGCGGGGACCCACTGGAGGACGTGAAGGGTGTGGGGCAGAAGGAGCAGCAGGGACAAATTGTTACAGTCTGCAACCCACATTCCTCATCCTCAGCGCTGCTCCAAAGGAGGAGGTAGAAGGGGCAGGAGTGAAGTTGAGCCTGGAAAGAAGGAAGGGTTTTTTTTGTTTCATTTTTCACTATCTTACTCTGTTAAGACTAATTGCCAATAAATTAAATTAGTTTCCCAGACTCTGTTTTGCCCATGATGATAACTGCTGAATGATCTCTCCCTGGCCTTACCTTGACCCACAAGCTTTTTATCATATTTTCTCCTGTCCTGTCGATGGAGGGGGAGTGATAGAGGACCTTGTGGGTGCCTGGCAACCAGTCAAGGTCAAAACAATGTCAGCATGAAAATAGAATTAAGCAACGTCTTCAAATTTAAGGAGCCTTAGAAAATTTGGAGGAACTTTCTCCCTCCTTCTCTTTCTCTCTCTCTCTCTTAAATTGCCAGGTGAAAACCCTTCTAGCAGAAACTTCTTAATTGAGGTTTTCTTTGTAAGAATATAAATTCAAATGCAAAATATTCAAAGTCTTCCAATCTTTCTTCCACAAAGGAATAAAAAAGTAAGCTGATTATTTAAGAAGCTTGTTTTCCTACACTATCTAATTTTAGATGACATGAATACTGCTTTTCAAGGTGCTCATTAATGTATGAAGTTGGAACTGAGAGCTCCTGATTGTGCTTATTTCAAGACAAGAGTCGGGAGAATTTTGGACTGAAATCTTTGCATGCTATTGGAAAATTCCTTTAAAAACTCAGTGGCCTAATGTATTATTTTTAGGTTTGCTGACAAATTCTGTTGAGTTACATGACTGACCTGCAACCTTAATTTCTAAATTTTTTTCTAAATCTGAATGTTTTCAACACTGAGCCAGTGTGAGGAATTAATATAATCTGACCTCTGTGACAGCACATTTCTTAAGAGGGTTTCGACAAAACCACAAAGAATTATTGAATTATGTGGCCATAATTGTCTGAAATTATGTGTAAAAGTAGATTCATACCCAGAGAGGTAAGAGCATTTACTTACATTTTTCCTATAGTGCTAAATTGCAAATACTGTTCTCCTTTTTTAATTCTTTTTTGAACGACTCTTCATATATTCCTGCCAGTCTAGCAAGTATTACTGTGCTTCTCAAACATAGCATCGTCCCATATTGGCCCATTCTAGAAAACTGCAGTTTTGAAACCCTACTACGATGGGAGGAATAAAAACCTTTGGGAAATTTCTGCTGTAACCTAGTGCAACACTCTTGGACACGATGAAAACGTGGTAAGTAGAGGGTAGAGATCAGAGGGAAATACAAGCAGCAACTGGGCAGGACAACATCAGAACAAAAGATGGGTCTTCTTGGGCAATACCAATCACCCTTATATCTATCTTCAGCATTTGCAATGGGAAATACGATGCTGGAAGACATGCTGAGTCAGGCCCCTTCTGTGGCTATACCCGTCATGCACTGCTAGTATCAACAACTGTCATTAGAGAACTGTTAGAGGATAGACACATCCCGGAGAGGGGAAGAGGAAAAAAATAATAATTCAGTGGTTTCTTAAACATTATAATACAATTATTTTTTTAAGCTTATTTAAAAGCTCTTTCTACCCCCAAAACTGCTTTTAACAAAGTAGAAAAAGACTCTTCATTTTGTGGGATATGTCTTGTCAAATGCCAAATAAACAACTGTGATATAACGCATGGCATGATAATGTTGTCAGGTGTCTGAAAAGGAACTGTTCATTCCTACTGGACAGGAGTTAAAATAGCCCATATTTCACTCAACCGAGGCCAGACTGATCCTGTTACAGGCATTAAAAGATCACAGGTTTTGTTCAGATTCTTTTTATTTTTTTTTCCTGTTTGTGGTTTGTTCATGAATAACTGAAATGACATTTTTCCTTCTGAGCTGGGGCTGCTATATTAAATCAGGCAATACTTTCCAGACGCCTGCAGAAGTTGCATTCACATTTAATTTCCATTACATTTTGTCAGTATTATGAACGCCCTGATGTTTACAGAAAATTACTTTTGAAGATTTTAATGAATAACAGAGTCAATGGAAAGATGGTTTTTGAAGGTAGGAACAGTGATTTAGGATGGTTCTATCTGAGATCTGTAACAAGACTTTACTGGCTGAAGAAAACAATTTAGAAGATTATACTCCATGGAATACATAAAAATGTCCATTATAAGTCAATGTAAATTACTGGCCACAGCAAATGCATCCTACTCAAACATGGAACTCAATGGGAACATAAAACCAGGATTGTTTAGCTTTAAAAATATGTTTATTGACTTAGTTGAATACGCCACTTACTATAATTCTGCCTTATTGCATAGTTACTACCAGGTTTTCAAATTAATGTTTTTGTACGTTGTTATCTGTGAAAGTTTTGAAGCAAATATGTTGGATAAGCCTTCAGCTCCTGCTGAGCACACAGCCACTAATGTGACATTGCCTGGAGATAAAAGCATCGTTGTTCTGCGTGCTTTCGGATATGGCTCTGCTGTTCTTACTTAATCCAAGGTCATTATTTTCAAACCACAGCAAGTTCTCACAAAGATCAAGCGTTTTCCCAAGAAGGAATAATGACAACATGGTAAAGTGGAAATTAAAAAGTTAAAATCCAAATAAACTGCTGATCAAAGGGAATATTCATATCAAAACCGGTTGGATTTTATTTTTGCTCTTGGATTTTATTTTGTTTTGCACACCGTGTTATGGTTTATGTTGAAACATCGCTGTGCTGCAAAATAAACTTGGTGGTTAATATCTAAATATTTGTATCAGTATTATACTGAGGTCAAAACCTTAAGTTGTGTTGTCAGATACAGTACTAATTTCTTAGTAAATTATTACTAGCATATATGAGGCTAGAAAGAAAATCTAATTACATTGTGTTCCCTGTTTTACACTAGCATGTTTATTCATTTCTTAACTGAGCATGGTGACAAAAATTGAGTTTTCATTCCGAGTGATGCGTACTCATCAGAAGAATGAAAGTTGGTACATTATAACGGTAGGAAGGAAATGGATGTCAGGTCAGTGAAGTAGGTTGAAGCAAGAATATGAAAGGCTGTAGTTAGATACGGAATTTTACAGGAAACTAGAGAAAACAGTGGAATATAAAGCATGACTTCTTGTCTTTCTGAGAAGGGGAACTCTCCTGATCTTGGCATCCTGTAAATGTTCTGCAATTTCCAGTATCTGCTTACACCAGCGAGTGGCACATTCTGGTTTTTCCATTACCAATGCTCTAACGATATGTTGATGATGTCTTAGTTCAAAAGTGTAGATTTCTGCAGCAGCCATGGAAATAAACAGAAGAAGTGGCTTATTTCTGAACTTGTGCACCAGTTTACCTGGAGTTTTCCCTTAAAACTTGGATATGTCCCCGAGACAGTATGTTCAGCCTTCTGAGAGCCTCCTCTAGTAATTGATCCTCTTGTAAAAGTTTGAAAATCAAACCAGTGATAATGCTCTCATTTTGAATCCTCTGTCCATCCAAATAAGCACCTCAGATATGGTTTAGATGTATTTATCTGGTGTGGGCTTGAGGCACACGCACAGCCTTGGTTACCTCTTATGATGCCTTCCATCTCTTTGATCCTTCTTAAAAGCCACTCCAGTAAGAAGATCAAAGGCTGTGTTCTGATCATATATGCACAGACTTTAAAACCTACCTAAAGGCCACAGCCACGTCAGCAGATAGGGCATGAGTCAAAGATTCGACACGTTTTTTATAAACACGTTTCTCAATGCAAAATTTTCTGATAATGATCATGCAAATGAAAAGTATATGCATCTAGTTGTGGCTTCAAAAGAGGTGCTTGGTTTTTCTTTTTTTTCCCTAAAAAATGTTCTCATAAACTTTTCTTCTTGTTCCAAAGCACATATGTTCAAAGAGATCGAACAGGTGAAAGAGTGAGCGTTTGGTGTTTTTTAAGGTATCCTAGATAAAATATTGGAAGTACAGCAGTGTATGATGTGATTATTTCTTCCTTTCTCTGCAACATTTTGCTCTTGTGAACTAGAAATGCTAATAAAATATTATCATATTGATTGTTTTAATTTTTAGCTTTTCATCTAATTATGAAATAGAAGAGGCTGGGTTTGGTGGTTTTTTTTTTTTTAATACTCATTTGGCATGAAATGGCTTCCAAATATCTTTCAAGAATCCACGTGTTTGGCAAATAATGGAATGGAAGAAAGTAATTTCTGTCAGATGGCTACTGCTACCTTCTGTGTATAAGCCTGTTTTTCTAACTAGTGATAATTTTCATCACTCTGGAATCTAATTCGAACCATTCTGAAATGACAATTATTATGAACTGTATTAGGGTCTTTTATTTCCTGACACTAATGCCCTTATCTTTACGGACTCTCCTGTCTAACCTACAATAGCTCAGTGTTAGGAATATATTTAAATATATTACTGGATTTGAATAATTACATATTTGATTTAAAAAAAAATATGGCACCAAATGCCATTATGAATCACCAAGGGTATGAAAACTTACCCTTTTTTTTTTTGTTTTTTAAGAATTATTGAAAAGAACTGATGCTGACGGTGCTTAAATTGGCAAAGTCCCAGGGGTAAGGCAGTATTACTAATGGCTTGTATCATAAATGTTAAATTACTTGAGATAAATTGACAGGAAAGTTAATGCATTAATTTGCAACACTGTGAATTCTTAATTAAATGATGCGTAGGTCTGCATTTGTACCACAGCTAACCATCTGCATTACAAATATAGCAAAAATGTATGTATACATACACATAAACAATTTTGAGGAGGGAAAACATATGGCTACACACGTCTCCATTTTAAAATCAAGAGGAAATTAAAACCTCTGTTGGTATTTCTTTGCTGAGTAACTACTGCTCCATGGGAGCAACCTGTAAAGAAGGTTTGATAATAGGAAAATAAGAAGTGATGTAGGATTTGACATAGCTGTCAGATCAAAGATTGTCTATCTGACTCTGAAAGAGGACAAACTCCTCTGGTTCTAGTAATTCCTTCAGACTCCAGTGTGTGTTTTTAGGATTCCATCTCACTTCCTTATTTTTCATCCTGAATTTTTTTGTATCCTTATAGTAACACTTAGAGTAAAAGTAATATTAACTATATGTACCCCTTTCTCACTAGTTTCCCAGTCTCATGCTTATCACCTGAAGTCAGAGAGTATCTGAGTTTCCAAATTATCAATTAACCACAGAATTAACCAATTAGCAGGCAGAAAAGGGAGATAGAGAATAGAAGCTTCAAATTATGTGGAGGTAGAGTATAGGATAATGTACGTAAGCTCTGAAAACAGATATTGGGCAGCTCCTTGAGTCCAAGTAGTTGCTGAGGAACAGAAATCGTGAATGAACTGGAGAAAGAAAAAAGGAAAAGAGCATGACAGTGAATATGCATGAAAATGGAATAAGAGAAAAAAGGAAAAGGGTTTCAGAGGCAGACGAGAGAAAGGATGAGGAAAAGCACCTTGTATTGTAGCTTACCCAAAGGAAAAGGAGCTGTGAAGGAAATCATACAAAAAAGAAAAAAAATCATGTAACTTAAGAAAGTTCTAGTAAGAATAAAATCTACGTTTTATAAGCAACATAACAGTAAGACACCACAGAAGCTGGTGCTAGTGAATAATGGAGTAGTTAAGGTAGGTGGACGTGGTTATGGACAAGATGCATTCTTTCCCAAGATGATCTGAAGATAGACTGACATTTAATAACAAAAGGTGTGATGCAGCTCAATGTTTCTCTTCAAAAATTATGAAACCTTGTACTACAATTAAAGCTCTTCTTTGTATGCCTCAGAATAAAGTCAGGGTCACCTAATCAGAACAGTTTCCCTTTCGGTTAAAACTAAAAACCTAAACATCTGAATAAAACCAGTGCTGGCTGAAACACATCCCACACTTTACCTCACTGATCATACAGGCCAGCTGCTGCGCTGGAGTTGTCCCCCCCGACTGCCTGTGTGCTGCCTGTGGAGCCAGCGGGTGGAAAGGAAGCTTGGGAGACAGGTCAGACCTTAAATCAGGTTCTGTAGTGAGTTTCCATGTTATTACTTCTTTTTTTTTTTTTTTTACTTGAACATGTAACCAGTTTTCCCTTATGTTTCCCCTTTGTATTATAAATTCCAGGTTCATTAAAAGCATCTGCAGGCACAAATACTCAGTGCAGCAGTAACAGAGAATTTAACGAAACAAATCTCTTAATTCATTCCTCTCAGCTGTACCTGATTCCACAGTATAATATTGTTGGGACATATTTCCAAAGGCATTTTTGTATTTGATTTCAATTAAAATAATGAAAACTATAGAATCTAAATAGCAAACCATTTTGCAATGAATATTCTTTATTCATTTTTTGAAAGATTCCAATTTACCTTCCATCCTGCATACAACCTAACTGTCCCCACATGTTCCCACACACAAGTTTAAAAATCTACAATAAAAAGCCAAAACAACAAAAGCAAACAAACAAAAAATCCAAATCCTCAATAATGAAGACAAACCAGAAGGAAATATAGATTGGTAAAATGATATAGATGATTATGTTTGTCTCCCCCATATTTTGGGAAAATTTGTATCAGCAAGATTGTACCGAAACCCTATTAATTTGGATCAGATTGTTGAGTTTACTAATCATATCTTCAGTCTCACGTTTCTTCATAATACTCCAAGTATGATGCTATGATTTTTTTCCAGTTGAAAATGAAGCTGTAACATCAGAAAACAAAGCTGATAGCTCTGTGCTAAGGAAAATATTCAACTACTTCTTCAACGGAAATTTGTGATACCTAAATTAGGTATCAATCAACCTTTCCATGTTTAGCCTGTACCTGGGGCTACACTACAGGAGTTGCTCTATCACCCAATGAGCCCTCCCCAGCAAAGAAGGGGGATCAGAAAAGGAGAGGAGACCCAAGGGTTAAAATGAAATTAATTTAATGAAGCAGCCAAAGCAATACCAATGGCAATATAAAATATACAAAGTTATACTCAGCTCAGTCAATGTACAGTGGTCACGATAAACAGGAAAGCCGTCCTCAAGAGAAGGAAGGGGAGCAGGACAAGCCCAAGCAGGACTCTCTTTACTGAAGATGATTTTTGCTGTCTGAGGCACCATCCAGGGGCAGTAGATTTCTCTCCGCTCGTGTCCAGGGAAGGACTGCCGCCGAATGCTATGTACTTTATTTTGGGGGCACTCCATACTTTGAGCTCTTGACTAGCAAAAAATCTAGGTCTCATAAAGTCATAAAGGAATTTCCTATTTCGCCCACACAAGAACATTAAGATTCTTTATATTTTTTTATGGAAAGAGTAAAATCTCTTAATAAGGTTTTCTTTAGTCATTCATGTATATGTGTTTCTATTTATCTCTCTCCATCTCACTTAAAGGGATGCATCTATTCGAAGTGTTTTATATGTAGCAAAATTTGCTGGAAAAACCCCGAAAAGCAGCAGTAAGTAGAGAAAACAGTAAATAATTCTGTAAGTGAATAAGAGTAGTCAGGCTTACAGAACCATGTTTTAGGACTTATTCTGGACTTATTCTGCTGTGTTTATGCCTTCCTTACGAAGGTGTGAACACATCCTGTCCAAGAAGATGGAATTCATGGTAGATAGAATTGTCTTGCTGTTTGTAAACATACAGTACAGGAGACCTTGCGCTTTCAGCTGTTTGGCTGACTGAGGGCTGAAAGACAAGCTAGGGTGAAAAATCTCCAGATGTCTCTTCGTGGGCACAAGAAGAAGAATTTATTCTGAGGTCTGTGGTTTAACTCCAGCTGTGAGGCAGTCTGATGCCAGGAGTCCTGAACAGCCTGCCTTTGACTTGACAGTACCAAGATTTCTATTTTTCATGTTATTTTTTAGGTAATTTTTTAAAAGTGTTGAAAATCGTAATAGAAAAAACTTTGAAATAGAAAATTTTTAAATACTAGAAATTTTTTTAATACTAGAAAATGCCGGCACCACCCTAGCACCATCATTATTTATTAAGAAGCACAGAAATCACCATCTTTGTTTTATTTAACAGGACTGGGATAAGCTTTTCATGACTTTCTACATTCTGCATAACAGAAAGAAAAAAAAAATTGTCCAGTGCTGAATTCTTTTGAGCCAACACACCGACAGCTGAGAATTACAGGGAAGAATGAAATCCACAGGTGTTAAAAAATTCCAGTATTATCACTATGGCCAGTAGTGTCTGCTATTACAACATTAAGAACAGACATATATAAACCCTCCAAAGACTTCCACATCTTTTGAATTCCCTACTGTGTTCTCAAAGACCGTGGTACATTTTACTATGGGTCTTTCACCTTGTTTTAATTTCAGAACACTCAATTAAAATTTCTAATTATTGTCTTGATTGATGTGACTTTGGCATCTTCAGAACAAAGAGTTTGATTCACATCTAAAGCAAAGAAAAGCTCGTGTTTTCTTTTTTCCTCTCCCTGCCCTTTGCTGTTTTGTGATGCAAGTTCAACAGTGAATGATTTTGAAATTTTTCAAGCATATAAAGTCATAAATGGTAACAGCAACAACAAAAAAAGGTCATTCATTGTGGATTCTGCTGATTCTTATTCATACAGTTGTAACAAAAGCAATTGGAGACCTGCTGAGAAGTATACAACTATATGGAGAGGCAGTTCTTGAGGTATTATGAATCTATCACCACCACTTTCAGCTCTACCAGGGTGTTAGTCTATACTCGTTAATCAAATTAATTCTGAGACAACACCTTATTGAGTGCAAAATGCTGGGGAACTGTCATGCTGATAAAGCCCAAGAACAATGGGATATCACTCTACGTATCAGAGCAAAGCTGAGGTTCCTGTAGCCTCTCCTCTTCTCTCCTGTGCCTTCCCTATTCCTTCTAGCCTCTTTGCAACAAAGTCAGGGTTTTGCATGTGTGGAGTAACAGATACAATCAATAAATCTGGCAACAAAATGTGGCTGTGAGAGAGAAGACTGAAGCCTGCATCCATTCCATCCTATGTCTCACACCAGGGCAGATTTACACTGCTCGCTCTATCTATTAACCATAGCTAAGACGTGCTTTCAGTGGCATCTTTTTGTTGTTTCTTTGTTTTGTTTTGGTGAGTATGAAATGGAATTAAGACAGGTCAGAGTTTGACAGAGGAACATAAGATGGGAACACATCTGCTGCTGAACTGCCTCCAGCCAAAGGTTAGATCTCACATTTAACAGCAGCCTGTTTTGAAAAATGTTCTTCTGACTTGTTCTGTGGGAAAGTATATTTCCTTTCACTTTTAAACACAGATATAATTTATTATAAGGAAATGTAGAATTTTTTGAAATACTAGTGTTTATCTTCCTCATATTTATCCATGGCTTCAGCTATCAACCAAATCTGCCAGTTTCGTGATAGTGTCTTCTGAACACTGTTAAAGATGATTATTTAGGCATGTGAAATGAAATAGCAGTAGCGGTCTGAACCTTTACTAGATGAATTGGATTACCCTATTCCAATACTCTTTATAAAAAGATGGATCCCTGTTCTTATTTTTCAATTATTATAATACTATATTATCTTTCAATGGGTGCGTACGGACTCAGTCATACACCACCCTCAGTTATGTCTACTGAAGAATTTCTCTGTTCAGACAAAGTTTACGATACCAAAAGTGAACCCTAAGATCAAAACAAAACATTTGACTTCATAACTTTCTGGCATCTGCCTAGTGCAGTTAGTTGAATTGGGTTTCGCTCACTCTGTAACATACACTGAGAATCAGGAATCGAAGGTGGTATTACTCACTTCAGGCCTCCATTTCCCTCCATTATCCACTGAGTACTCCTTCACTTATTTCCTTTCTCTTGAGTTAATGTGTGTCTAGATCTCTCGCTTTCTGTGGGAAAGTTCTAATTAGCTCATTAAGCATTTTATAAGTAACACATAGTAAAGCACTCTGTGGTGTGCTAGGTTTCATTTATAGAAGATGTCTACATCTACCTTTCAAGGTTCTTCCACTTAGCACTGGGTAATTAAATATCCCACGCTGGCTGTGAGAAATTCAGGAAAAGAGGAAAAATGCTGTGTAATCCAGCAAATGGGATACTCACCTGAGGGTGAACGTAACTATTGTTTTGGTCTTATTACATTTTCACCATTTTATAGTGCATACATCAAGGATGTAACCTATAAACTTGTCTGCAAAATCCTTCTCATTTGGATTAAATATACCACCCTTTCCAGAGTCTGATAGCTAAGGCAATGGGAAGAGAATGATCTACATAAAAATCCATGTCAAAAAGAGAAACTGAATGAAATATTTCATGTATTGCAAGTGAACCCATTTCTGGACTCTGTGGCTGAAAGAGAGGAACTATTTCGTAAAGCTTAATCAATTAGGCATAATAAAAAAATGCCCATCAGTTCCACTCCAGAAAATGAAAAAAAACCAAAACCCGAGGGTGTAATCATAAGATACTTATCAGTGCTGGCAAAAGGAACTGCTCTGTAACGTCACAAGGGAAGATGGTTGAAGCCCGATGAGCAGTGATGGAGAGACTCACTGATAGCCGGAATGAGGTAAACTCAGCAGGAGATAAATCAGACAGAAAAAGAGAGAGAAGCTTAATGAAAGCATGAAGTGAAAAGGATGAATGTCTTGGCAAGTCAGAGAGCTGAAGTAAAGCGTGAGGGCAAACGAAGACAGAACCAGCAGCCAAAAGGATCAAACAGATCATTAACAAAGAAGCCACAGAAAAGTGGAGGATGCCGAGGGAAGGAGAGATTGAAACTGAAATTAGAGAGGAAAGATGAACTGTAGTGAGGTGATTTGCAGTGATAGCAGTTGTGAAGAGAAGAGGAGACTTCCTGCAAGTGCTGAAAGTGAAAGGAGTACAGAGAGGGTTTGCTAGAAATGATAAGGGGAGTGTCCCAACACCAACAGCCTGATCTAGTCTACAATGGGCAGGTGCGAAGACGAGAGAATCAGATGAAATGATTCAGGTCTCTGCAAATCAGAAGCTTGAATGGTAGTAAAAGCGCTGTGAATGTCTGTATTTTTGTTCCATTTTATTTTATTATATGCTATTCTATGGGTGAGAGAAATGTTCCAGAAAAAGGAAAAGGAGAACAATAGAAATGGCCAAAGACAGCACACAAGTGGTGGAGGATCTGTGGAGGATAGATAAGTGGGATGGGAATAATAGGTGTGCAGGAGGGCAATAGTAAAGGTAATAGCAATAACAAAGTATGTTACTGTCAGAGAGTTGGTTTCAAAATTACGGGTGTGGGATCTGGATTTGCACTTCTTTGAAAGGGAGGAGAACAACAAGGGAAAACAGAAAAAGGAAGAATCTTGAATTTGTAGAGACATAAAGGTAACGGGTATAGTAGCACAGCAAGAGAAGCTTATGGGATCTCTTTGTTCAGAACATGGATGTGGATAAGAATTGGGTGAGGGATGTACAAAATTTCTGTGGAATAGGACTCGCAAAAAAAAAGATAGAATTTGAAAATGCTACAAAAATGCGCCTTTTTTAGTTTCTATTTTCTTATTGCTATGGGTGAAAGCTGATAGAAATTACTGCAACATCTGTAAGCCAGCAAAAGCTTGAACAGAAATAAAAAGGAATGGTTGAGTTTCTCTGTGCTTCTGAAACCAGATTATGCCAGATCTCACCCACTGCACTCACAGGAACAATGGTAAATGGTAATCCAAAAACCAAAAGTGCATGAAGCCTCTCTTAAGGCATATCAAACCATTGCAAACTCACAGTGTTCAGTGAGGTTGTGCCTTAGCTGAATGAGGTTTCTCTATTCTAAAGTTGCTCTGCCATAATTGCCAAGGTTAAAAACCTTTTTGTCTACGGTGTTCTTTCCATGGAGCATGTACCAAAGCAGCATACATCACTGAGTAGGCTTTGCATGTGTGCTTTAATGAATCTTAAAAGCTTTCCATCTCAGTTCGATCTGCGTGCGCAGATTTCATTTGTGCTCAGGATTACACGGAACGTGTGTGCCAACACTCTAACGACCGATGTTTCCACTGAAAGATATATTGAAATGCTGGAAGCACAAAGCCCATATTTTTGACTGAACAGTCAGGATTACAGTGTCATCACCTTTTGGAATGCTGGGCACAAGATTAACAACAACCAGACTTACATGAAGTTCTCTTCTTTGACTCTGTGTAGGGAGCAGACTGGACAAGCTCCAGAGGTTCCTTCCAGGCAAACTGCAATTCCGTGATTCTCAGGAATTGCCGTGAAAGATCACATTGATTGTGTGCGCTACCCACACAGAGAAAGCTGAGCCTTTGCAGACACCTACAGATTTCAGTCGTAGATTATAGGATAATTCAGTCATTATTAACCTGGCAAACCTTGTTTTATTCTTAATGAAACATGATATTCAGAGGAAAACTCTAGCTGATTCATGTTTTGAGGATGCAATTCAGATTCTGGACTTAGGTTTTGCACAGAATCTAGTTCTTTTTCAGGTCAGAGATGCAATCATTGTTTGTCCAGCAGAAAACTCTCACCATATGGAAAATCATTGCGTTGTTCTATTGTATAAGTGCTGGATTCTGGATCTAAATATCATATAGTAATAATAATTTTTTCCTGCTGTAAAATAGCATTTGATCTGTCAGTGGTCAGGGGAAGAGCTATGGATGTCATATATCTGGACCTCTGTAAAGCCTTTGACATGGTCCCCCACAACATCCTTCGCCCTAAATTGGAGAGAGATGGATTTAATGGGTGGAGAGTTTGGTGGATAACAAATTGGATGGTCACATCCAGTCACATCCAGTGGTCAATGGCTGGATGTCCAGATGGAGATCAATGACAAGCGGTGTCCCTCAGGGCTCCATTCTGGGACCAGTGCTCTTTAGTATCTTCATCAATGACATAGACACTGGGATCAAGAGCACCCTCAGCAAGTTTACAGATGACACCAAACTGAGTGGTGCAGTTAATACACCAGAGGAATGGGATCCAGCCAGAGGGACCTGGACGAGCTGGAGAAGTGAACCCATGTGAAACTCATGAGGTTCAACAAGGCCAAATGCAAGGTCCTGCACCTTGGTCAGGACAATCCACAATATCAACACAGTCTGGAGGATGAAGGGATTGAAAGCAGCCTGGCAGAGAAGGACTTGGGGGTACTGGTGGATGAAAGGCTGGACAAGAGCCAACAATGTACACTTGCAGCGCAGAAAGCCAAGTGTATCCTGGGCTGCACTGAAAGAAGTGCGGCCAGAGGTGATTCTCCACCTCTACTCCACTCTGGTGAGACCTTACCTGGAGCACTGTACCCAGCTCTGCAGACCTCAGCACAAGAAGGACATGACCTTGTTGCAGCTGGTTCAGAAGAGGGTCACAAAAATAGTCAGAGGAATGGAGCACCTCTGCTGGACTGCTAGGGTTCCTCAGCCTGGAGAAGAGAAGGCTCCAGGGAGACCTTTTTGCAGCCTTGCAGTACTTAAAAGGTGCATACAAGAAAGATGGGGACAGTCTTTTCAGTAAGGCCTGCTGTGTCAGAACAAGGGTGATGGTTTTAAACTAAAAGAGGGGAGATTCAGACTGGATAGGAAGAAGAAATTTTTTGCAATGAGGGTGGTGAGACTGTCCCATGTTGCCTAGAGAGGTGATAGATGCCCCATCCCTGCAACATTCCAGGTGAGGTTGGACGGGTCTCTGCACAACCTGATCTAGTCAAAGATGTCCCTGCTCCCTGCAGGCGACATTGGACTGGATGACCTTTGGCTTTCAACCCAAACCATTCTGCAATCTTTAAATCTTAAGTTTACAACTTGCCTGCTGGCTGTGGATACGCCACGGGAGGATCTAAGCAGTGTTTTCTGCAGGCATTTCTGTCATCCATAAAGGACTATTAGGACTATTACATCACACTTCTTAGTCTTGACTGTTACTTATTCATGTAGGAGCACGTCGGAAGGACAACAGCCGTCTCCCAAGGTGTCACAGATTTGTAACACGGTGATTTAGCGCCATCTTGTGGCATAAAGAGAAGCTTACAGCAGATTTTTTTTTTTTCCCCTCAGAAGAGTGATCTTGAAAGGCGTAATGCCATTAATTTCCTGTGGAAAGTTTTCCTTGTTGATATTTTGAACAAATAAGGAAAAAAAATGTTACAACACGCCTCATCTTGATAAAACGTGATGTGATATGAAGAAGTACTCAAAGTATTGGGAGAGAGCCACAGCACGTAATGGTTTGATGAACATTATTGTTAATATGGAAGATGACAAAAGCATAGCTACAAACCGGACTACTCATGCTTTTGAATATTCACATAAATACTGACTTTCGGCACACAGGCTTTTAGGTCTGTTAATAGTTCACTTTACTCACTCTGTGAAAGAAAACTATTCAGGCATGTCTGCTCCGATTTTCACTTTCCAGATACACTGTAGATGTGTTGCACAACATGAGCAGAAGTGAATGCAGTCTCAGAAGCTGATAGAGATGGTCCAATCATGAGCTTTAGTAATCTGCCCGATTAAACTTGTCTGTTGAAGACTATAGTAGTGAAGATAGCTGAGGGAAAACTAAAGCATTATGTGTTCATAGCACATAGCGTTAAACATAATAAATACTGTCGAGACTGAAAAACTTCCTCTCTGACTTTAGACGAAATACACCACTCAAAGGCATTCCACATGATATGTGAAGTGCAGATTTTTTAAAAACCGAATAAGCCTTCCAAAGGTTCATGCACATTTATATAATTGTTCATGCATACATATATACGACAGGAAAAGCTAGGCTGTATTCTGCAGCTTTAAAGATGAGATCATCTGTCATTGCATTTTATTAACTGAGATATTACAAGATAAAAGTGGTTTTAGAATATATATATTTTAAATGTATCTTTATATGGTGGATATATATGTTAAATATATCCACTAATATCTACTTCTCAAAGATACAACTTGTAGATATAAGTTGTAGATACAACAGGCACTTAGTGGAGGTCTGAAGTGTCAAGCATACAACTCCTGATGAGTCCTGGGGCTCATGAAAATTCTCCTGGGAGCTGTCTGTGTCTCTTTCCAGCTAAATTCCTTTCCAAACCTGACTTTAAACACTCTGTGCCAACAGAACTTTTGAAAAACCTTTCCTTATAATTATAAATTCAGTGTTTAGTGACTCTTTTGAGAGTGTCTAGGAGCTTCAGTGACACTTAGGTTCCCAAACTCTACGTTCCAGCTCTGTCCTTGTTTATGTCACATTTCTAAAATAAAGATTGGACTTGCAGATCAACAGCGGTCACTAGGGCTCAGCATTTGTGAAATCTTGGTGGAAAAGCTAAATATTTATTTAGAGTCAGTTTTCCAACAGTTTTATTTTTCAGCTCACTTAGCATGAAGGGATGCTTGGTTTCTGTTCCTTAGAGCAAACAATGCTTGCGACATAGATATATGATCTGTGACAAAGGACATAGATGTAACTGCCCAGTATGTGGAAGAAGAAAATAAAATACAATATAACCAAAGAAAATAAAGTAAAATACTAAACAAACAACTTGTAAATGCCATTTTCTCCTTCGCTCTCCTTCATCTGGACTCAGTTCTGTACATTTTTTGACATCAGTGATATCAGTTTCAAAAGGATTGCCAACTTTACTGAAGACAGAGTTAGATTTGGGGAAATTTATATGATTCACAAATCTATTTTGCATATACTCCGTATATAAATAAAGACTAACAAAACAAAACAAAAAACCCCAAAAGACGATGACACTTGGAATACAATTATTGTTGAGTGAAACAATGCAAATTTGTACCCCACAACAGTTTCCCTTCAGGAAGATGGTTTGTGATCTGACAGCTGATCATAGAATCACAGAACCACAGAATCATCTGGTTGGATCTTTAAATTCATCGAGTCCAACCGTTCACCCTGCACTGCCAGGGTCCCTAAACCATGACCCTCGGCACCGCATCAACACGGCTTTTAAACACCTCCAGGGATGGGGACTCCACTGCCTCCCTGGGCAGCCTTTTCCAATGCTTAATGACCCTCTGTGTAAAGAAATTCTTCCTGATATCCAACCTGGATCTCTCCTGGCACAACTTGAGGGTCCAAGGGATTTCATTTGGGACTGTGGGCTCTAGTGCTGTGGGGATGAGATGGCTTTTGCTCATATGCATAATCATAGCTTCCATTCTTTTTGCAAACTCCTCTCAACAGTTTTGGAACAATTCTCTTTTATAACAGTTCCTTATGCAAGTAGTACCTCTGATGGTTTGGGGTTTTTTTTCCAAATTATCTCATGATGTTCTGTTTGTGCTGCTAAATTTGGAAAGTGTCTCAAAGAGATTGAAGCCTGCGGGGTCGATCAAACTTACGGGGAAACTGGTACTTTCCAGCTGAAGTAACCAGAAAATCCATATGAAGATGGAGAAGATTGTTTGTTCACAAAGCGCTGGTTTTTCTGAAGGTGAGGGTTTAAGAATAAGTACAGATGCTAAATGATAATCAAGTTGAGATTGACTTTTTTTTCTATCTCCTTTCTTAGACAGATTTTGCCACAAACAAACTGTAAAAAATTGTTATCCTTGTGTTTTCTATATTCTTTCATTTAAATTTTCCCAGACCTCGTAAATAACATTATCTATCTCTTTGCAACTTTTTCCCAATTTTTTTTCTTTTTTTTTTTCTTTTTAAGGAATAATTGTCCTCCCAAACCAAGGTCACTCTAGAAGAATTGTGTTGTTTTCATTCTTGACAGTTTTATGTTATACGGTTTCTCAGCTGATGGTGTTCAGTGCAGAACAAATACAATACTTTAGGCTTCATTTGGTTGATCAATGTCTACATTTATTTTTTTATTTATCTATCTGCCTTGACAGACGATCAGTGCATGTATTGCTTCCATTATTCCTCCTTCTTTCATATAACACACATCTTCACATTACTCGTTCAGATTTCAAAGTGAAAACAGGGGAATTTGTAATCCCACCTTCTCTTTTTGTAATAAAATATCTCACAGGGTCTTTGGAAAAAAAAACATGTATATATAATTGGAAATTTTACAAACTGTGAATGTTAAAGACCATCTGTGGCAAATATGGAATTGCTTTGGACTACTCATAGCTATTGCATAGGTGTGGACATAGTCTGATCAAGTAGGAGTGTGATTCGCGAGCTCTGGTTGTGTGATACTTCTTTGCTTCATACCTATTTATCTAGTTCTTGGAATGGATATAGCACAGTAATACTCGTTTAGTTTAATACGGAACTAATCAGCAGATTATAAAAGCTTCAATGACATATCACCAAAATGTTTGTGGGTTAATAACCAGCCTGACTGTACAGGAGAACACAAAGTGTCTTGAAGTTCATGTAGAAGGCCTGTTTGCTGCACTACAATAATCCAATCCTTTCCCTAGTTTTTCCTTCCCAATTTTAAAGAGCATTGAGTGTGATGCTCTCATAGTTAAAAGGAAGGTCCAAATCCTTTACTTCCAATAATAAATAACACCTTGAGAAAGACAGGTGAATTCATAGAAGAAAAATAAATAGTACTATAATATTCCATCAAATTACTTATATTGATTTATTTTAATTTATTATTTTAGAAATAATATTGTTTTATATTATTTAACTATTTTTACCACTGGAAGTGTAGACTTCTGGGGTGATTTTTATCACTGAATTAGCTGGGTGAATTATTTTTCTGTCAGGTTTTTTATAATTATTAATGGAAAAATAGCTGATAATTTGCCTTCAGATTGTGAATAGATTGAGAACCTCCCCATTCTCAAAACCCAAGAATCACAGAATGGTCTGGGCTGGAGGCGACCTTAAAGATCACCTAGTTCCAACCTGCCTGCCATGGGCAGGGACACCTTCCACTAGACCAGGTTTCTCAAAGCCCAGCTCGGCCTTGAACACTTCCAGGAACAGGGCATTCACAGCTTTTCTGGGCAACCACCCCCACAGTGATGAATTTCTTCCCAATATTTAACCTAAATTGAACCCCTTTTAGTTTGAAACCTTTACCTCTCACCCTATCACTGCAATCCCTGGTAGAATCTTTCTCCATTTTTCCTGTAGGCCCTTTGTAGCTACTTTGTAGCTGAAATGAGAAGATTTAGTGAATCTAAACTAATTTTTTTTTCAGATGGGCATTTGTTGATTATTTTTTTGAGAGCTTATATAGCAGGATAGTGAACTCCTGAAAGTAGAAATTATAGGAAATTAGAGGAAGGAGTTTCTCCCAAACCCCACAGTTCAAGAGGGTATATAGCCCCACAGAGGCTATTTCAGTATTTCTAACACCTTAGAGAACCTCTGAGGTGTCTGCTTGGTCTCTCATGTTTGTGATTCAGGCAGCTTTAAGGTTTGGGGTAAAAAAAAAGTATTTTGTCTCAAGTCAGAGAAAAGGGAACTGTTATGAACTTGTGCCTTCCTTTTAACACAGGGTCTGGTCAGCTGTTTGTACCTATAGAATTACTTGATACTCTATAAGATTAAATCCTTAGCACTATTCTTGCTTTTCTCCTGTAGTGCATTCTAGCTTGGTAATGATCCTGTGCTTCTTATAAGATGTTAAGAAGTGTTGTCAGATCACACACAATGTGTGATCCTTACTTAATTTAGCGTGTATAACTTCACTGCCTACAAAGTTACATAGTGCCTTCCACTCATAGCGCTCATTAAGTGTCTTGTTTTTCATATTTAAGCACAACGAATTACGTAATTATAAGGAATGAGAAATAACATCAATGTTTGATTAAACTCAATCAAAACTGATCAAAAATATTTTCTATGCAAGTTGCTTGGATATTTGCTTTGGGTCATGTGGATAAATTGTTTAATTTAACTCCACACTGAAGTCTACACAGGTAGAACTGAGCTGACCCAGTAAAGAAGTAGAGAGAAATTTTTAGAAGCATATTGGAAATACCCATCCTACAAAATCTCTCACAAATTACTTATATTTTCACTTGAAAACGCCCAAGGAGCATGTGTTCTATATAGTACTAATGCTTGTGTGACTCAGACACTGAAAAGCAAGTAATAATGGGCAAATAACACATGTTCTTGATCCCATTTCATAGTTCTTTTTGTCCTTTTTTTCTTTACTTTTTTTTTTTTCTGAGAGACAGAGAGATTTGTGGAAGAATCAGAAATAGAGCAAGGCTCCTACAGAGAGTCTTGGTGAAAGAAACAAGCCTCCAAGGACAGGAGCAATAGGATTTATTACAAGAGCTGGAAAGAACAGTGTGAAAAATTAGAAAGATACAGATAGAACAGCTCAGTGAGAAAATCTATAACATGTTTAGAGATAGGAACAAGAAACTGGATGAAGCAGACCTTAGATTCTTGGCATATTCTTCTTTATTATTATCCTGGAAGACTCCCTGGACTCTGTAGTTCAATTTCTTCCAATATTTTATCAGAAGATAGCGTCTTATGTGCTATACCTAATCGTTCACCTCATGTTCACATGCGTACTCAGATGTGTGCGAGAGGGAGGAAGAGAGAAGAAGAGAGACCATGTTTATGGTGCGGCGCTTGGACCTGCTCCAGCACTAGGACCTGCTCCTGCTCCCAGACCTGCTCTCGCTCATGGACCTGCTCTGGCTCGTGCCACGCTTGGCACTTGACTTGCTTGGCTCTTGCTCCTTGCCTACTCCACCCTCAGCTGTCTCCACGGCTCGATCTGCTTCCTGTGCCACTCAGATGTCACACTGGCAACACCCAGCCTGCTCAGGGAAACTCCCCTTTGCCCAGCCAATTGCCTTCAGTTCCCCTTGGCATGACACCATGTACCCATTTTGGAGCAGCAAGCTCTACCTTCCAAGCCTCCAGGCACCAACCACCACCATGATTCAAGCAGCCAATCATCACCCTCGCTGCCTGTCACACTTGGCCGGCTCCATTGGGTGCCTTTTGAACCATCATGGAATTCCTGATGGCGGAGAATGATGGATGACGGGTGGCGTGAGTGGAACTGAGAGCTCCACCAGCGCCGCCCCAGCGGCTTGGAGAGCGCTGCCACCTTGTTGCCCTGTTGGAGGCGGTTCCCATCATCTGCTGGCAATTCAAGACCATCCGTCCCAGCGCAGGGTCAGTCAAGCACCCCCGTTCAAGGCATTTGTTAAAGCCCATCGAGTCAAGTGTCTAGAAAAGCATCGATGCACAGCCAGGAGACCACTTAAGCCCCTATTTTTAGCACCTGAAAGCCCCTGGCACATTCTCACTGAGTTAAAAGCAGCCCCACATTCGGGCTGAGCAAACCGCGGAGCCGCAGCCCAAACCCTTCCCACTTTCTGGCCGCCAAAGATACAACCAGACACCAGCCAAAGCCACACCCAGACACCAGCCAAAGTTGCATGCTCGTACTTTATTGCAACGCCCAGTGGATTAAGCTGTGCTGCCAGGCACCTTGGGGCGTTGCAAGGAGTGGCCAAGGTGCGGCTGGTGGTTGTTGGCAGCACTAGCGTTTGGAGGCTTCAAGTGGCCTCCTGCGGGCTTGTCATGGCTGTCCACGGGTGGATTTTCGCGCCCGTCTTCGAGCTGTGGGAGGAGATCTGCTGCGCAATGTTGATCTTTTGCGACGCAGTGTTGACCTGCT
>NW_010422701.1:119069-122674 GCF_000710305.1 Buceros rhinoceros silvestris | reverse complement strand
GAGTCGCCAGGTGGAAGGCGCTGCTCCCCCCGGGCTCGTCCTTACCTGCACACCTGGGAGAGGAGCCTCCCTCTGCCCTTGCCCCGTCCTCCCCCCCGCAAGCACCCCCGGAGGGATCCCTCGGCCCCGCTGCGTGCCGGGCTGGAGATTGCTGCACACTTGTTGCCTGGCACTTCCCCGCTGATGGAGTCCGAGATGCTGCAGCCGCCTCTTCTGGGGCTCGGGGAGGAGGATGAGTCTGACCTGACTGACTGGAACTTGCCTCTGGCCTTTATGAAGAAAAGGCATTGCGAGAAGATTGAAGGCTCCAAGTCTTTGGCTCAGAGCTGGAGGATGAAGGACCGGGTAAAGCTGAAGGCCAGGATACGCTTAGGAGCGATGGGAGGGTGGGTACAGGTGGTGAAAAGGGAGGAGTAAGTGCTCGGAGGGATGCTGTGCTGCAGGCAGCAGGCTGTTTCCAGGTGAAACGCTGGGTATTTGACTGAAGTCTGACTTGCCTTTAGTTTGTGTGTCTGTTGTGTAGTGTTAGGGGGAGCAAACATGCAGACGGGTTAAAAGTACTAACTCCAAGCTTGTGGTAGTACACTGTGCACAGCTCCCTCGTTTAATATCTTTAAATTAAATTTGGGTACTTGATATTTTTCAGGAAAGGCAATAAAATTAATGAGGTTTTAAAGAGCTATGGATCGGCAGGTCAGTGATGCAAGCACAAGGTGCAGTAACTGTAGTCATTACAGTGGTGAAGGCAGACGGAAACTTTGTGGTTTTGAAGCTTGCCACTAGCACGTTATGTGGCATATGAAAATAAGGCATTCTTTGTGTGTGGGGAACGGAGATGATGAGATTCGGGAGACAGGAAATAGTTATTAGATGAAGCACTTACTGTGTTATAGCAAGGCCCTTCTCTTGTGTCTGATCCTGTGCTGCAAGTTAAACTGATGGCGATGAGCATGTCAAAGAAAGATCCCTGCCAGGGGTCTTGAATCCTGTGCAGCACCTATGGCCCAGCTTACACATTTTAAGAGAAAAGCAAACAAACTCGGATAAGCAGCTCCACTTGTACAGTTCTTGGAATCATTTTGGGTCACGGGGTTCCCCGGGTCTCGCAGTCTCAGAAACTTTGTTCGTGAATATGTATGAGGTTTCTTTGTGACCCAGTTTCTGTTACGTTTGTCATTGCTCTTGCCATGCTGTGGAATAACTTGGGAACTGCTGTTGAAACTCCATCCTGTGATTTCTATCCAGAGGTGTTACAGCCAGGCACGAGGATGCTTGATGCACGTCTAAACATTCCTGGAGGATGTTCACTGAGACGGTGGTAGTGCTCAGAAGTTCTGGGGAAGGCTCTGGCTGAACCAGAATCGTTTGACTGAGTAGAATCATGTACGGAAAGTTTGTCTTGGCAGAGCGTTAGTGAATGGAACTGAGGGCCTTTTTTTAAAATGTAATTTAAATGAGCCAAGAACACAAAGTTTTGTGCTCTGTCTTCTGTAAAGGGTTCTGGCAAAGAGGGGATTTTTCTCCAGCAGACTGTGGAGGTGTGATGAGCTTGCTTGTCTATTTTAGTGATCCCACTGCCTTCCCGAGAAGCTTCCTGTTCCCTTATTGCCTGATCTGCAGAGTCGTCTTTTTCTAAATCGGGAATGACATTGACTGGGTGAAGATGATCAATAGGTTGTACAGTGTAAGCGAGAGCGAAGTGGTAATAATCAGCTGTCTGTTGAACATTTCATACGCGTGTTCCAGCCAGAGAGCTGTTCCAGAGAAGAGGAGCGCAGTGGTTAGCGACCGTCACAGCCCGCTTCCTGCCGTCCCTGCTCCCAGGGGGCTGCAGTCTCGTCTTGCAGGAGTCCCCTGGGCCGGGCACGCTGTGCTCTTCAGGAGAGGGCTGCTCGCTGTGGCTGAGTTCAGCGAAATGGGACCCTGGCTCGTTCTCTGAGGTGCTGGGTCTGTGCTGAGGATGGGTGGTGTGAGGGAGGGCACGGTGCGGTCTGTCAGCCCTTGCTGTCAGGAAGCATGCTGACCTGCTGCGCAGAGTTTTTTCTTTTGTCTTCTGATTTCACTGCTGTTTGTTATACCCTCACTGGCACCATAAATGAATTATTCCTCTCATCTTGTGGTTTTCGCTGTCTTCAGGAAGCTTCCACTCTCTCTTTTCTCTCCCGTTGTTCCCCAGTGCTCGGCATCCCGTGTGGCAGCTGTGCTTGTCTTGGTCAGCGCTCAAGGCCCCTGATGTTGATAGCTGCTAATCAAATTAAGAGCAACATGCAGTCACATTGCATCCCTCTGGTCTTGACCTGGCTGAGGGTCTGCTGAGTTCCCCAGTTTACTTCAGATTCCTTTACTTGCCTCTTGCCTCCTTTTTCCACAAGCCAGGTCTGACTGGCTTACCTTCGAGAGCTGTTGAAAGAGCCTTTCCTGAGGGCTGGAGGGGATGGGTATACCTCTTGGTGGGAGCTGAGAGGGAGGAGAGCATTCCATTGTTTGGAATCTGGTAAATTAACTTGTCAAAGCTCAGGATGGGAACTGTTATCTGTGTGTAAACACACCAGTTGATCTCTAAATCAAAAGTTCTCAGAGGTTAATGAAAACAAGTTTCTGTCTGCCTGAGCTGTGGGTAGATCTGTGGCATTGTGGCAGATTTTGCCCGTACTCATCATCTCGAGCGGTCCTAGGGAGCAATCCAAGCTTTACTCTAGTTACAGAACACGATTCACTATGATTTGGGTATGGAATGACTTTTTTTTTTTCCCTCTTGCTTCATTGCTGTAAACCCCAAGTTTATAGGAACTTTGGCAGGCGGAACTCCAGCAGGAGAGAAGAACCCACTCAGAAAAGCAGCAAGTGGTAAATGTAGATAAAATAACGGAGCACCTGCTTGCCCCCCTTTCATCCAAGACTGCTCTGCAAACAGTTAATCCTTTGTCTCCTGCTTTCAGGAACTGCATATGCCATCAGAGTGACACTGCTTTGATCTATTATTTATTGAAATAATATTTTTAATGCAAGAGGGTTGGAATTATGCTTTGTGTGTTGAATTAAATCTTACAGCCTCAGTAGCAACCAAATCACAGAACTTGATTTAAATAAAAAAGATTTCAGATACAGCAGGTGTTACTGACAAGGCACGATTAAATTCAGAATATTTAAATTAAGATGTACTGTACTTATATTGATTTCTAAAATGAGCAGAGAGCAACAAAGCTGATTGTAATAGTTTTACTTTAATGTTTTGTCCCTGCTGCCTCATAACTTACTGAGTGAGAATGAAATCCTGTGTTGAGGAGAGGAATGCATGATTAGGTTTCAGTGGAAAAGCAGATTAAAGCAGGACTGCATGCATACAAGCAGAGTTTGCCTGCCGCACGGTAAACGTTCCATGTGCCAGAGGAGCGGGTTGAGGGTTGGTAGCACATCACTTCACCCTGAAATAGCTGTTCCAACCTGAGGACACTTTCCAGGCTCTCTGACGGACGTGGCTGGGCTGCTGCTTGCTCTGAGAGCACCAGAGGCTCATCACCCCCCTCTCGTCTAGGTCCAGTTTGGTGTGTTTCCTGTGAGCTGAAGAGAGGCAGCAGGGATGTCAGCGGGGGGGGGAGGGGGCG
>NW_010422701.1:116378-119013 GCF_000710305.1 Buceros rhinoceros silvestris | reverse complement strand
GGTGGGGAGAGGGTGAGAGTTTGTGTTTTGGCAGCAGCTTTCACTTCAGTTTGACTTATTCCATCCGAAATGTTTGTTTTCTGTTTGCCTCTGTGTGATCACGGGCTGTCAGCTGTGCTCACGTTTAGGAGACTCAACCCAGGCAGCAGTCTGGCATCTCACCCAGCTGGACGGTAGTTCCCATTCCTCCCCGGTATGAAGGTGCACTCCTGGGAAGAGTGCACACACCACACTCCTGGGAGGTGTGTTTCGATGCTCTGAGAACTGGGGCTGGTGTGAATCGCTCTCTCCCTTCTAGGTCAGAGGTTGAAATCAGTTTTAGTTCAATGGTTTTGAAAAGTAGCAATTGCTGCCCAGTGAGGTGTGTGAATTGAGTGGCAGCGCAGGACACCTGCTGCTTTACAAATGTCTTTAAAAACGAAACAGGAGCCCAGCCTCTCCCTGAGCTGAACTGCCTGCTGTAAGCAATGAGCACTGTCACCCAAGTTGTGGGTTTATCTTCTCTTCCCTAGAACAAAGACCAGTCTGAGTTCAGACGGTGTGTGTGGATGGGATGGAGCTGGGAGGCTTGTGCTCGATCTGCCACTGACTGCGAATGCTTTATGTCTGAGCAGAGAGGGGGCTTTGAACAGCGCGGGAGAGTACAGCAGTTGCTTCCTTTGAAAGGAAGAGATCTTACCTTGCTTACCGGTGGGAAGCATCAACATCTTCAGCCCAGTCAATCTCTTTCCATCCTATGAAGTTTCTCACTTCACTGAGCTCTGGGGAATGTAAGATGAACACCAGTAGCTAATGGAGTGACAGGAAATAGCTCTATCTATGTTTCGCCAGTCAAAACCAAGACCAGAATACTTTTTTATATATCATGTGCTTCATTCTTTGTCTTGGAGACGAGGGCGGTCTTGGAGGCTGGTGTTGCTGCGCTATTGAGTGTGTGGTATTTGGGGAGGAGTTGGGCAATTAGTGCATATACGCTGTCGTGGGCAAGGACCATTGTGCCCCCTCAGCTGTAAAGGAGTGGTGCTCAGGGGTGGGCAGAACGGTCTGTGGTAAAAGCCATGATGTGAGTCACGGCATCGCGCTCTGTGCAGCCGTCAGGATGGAGCTCTGTGCTCCTGCCTGTCCCTCTGCTTGACTCCTCTGTAGTCTGACAAAGCCTCAAGGAGAAGAGTGCAGCGTGGTTTGCTCTGAGACACTTGGTCGTCCTCCCTCAGTGGTGACTCTTTTCTCTCCATGGCACATCAGGAAGATGGTTAAAGCCCTTGAAGTGATCAGGTGGTTGAGCTTTCTTAGGCAGGGGGACAGGGTTCTGTGCCATACAGCTCTCAAACACAACCAGACCTCGTCATCTTTCCATTCCCGACACTTCAGCTGAAATCATGGACTTGATCTTGTCTTTACTGTTTTCTCCTGTTTGCTCCTGTAAGCTCAGGAAACTTCCTAGTTTAAAAGGTATTTAATTTAGTTGAGTTGGCTGTAGTTCAGGGATTCCACTCAAAGGGGACAGCGATCAAATGTATGGTGTGTACCACGTGTTACTGACTTGTTAAAGATCTGAAAGAGTCTTCCAGGGATAATTTGAAGTACTAGTTGGGAAGGAAGATCTGAGGGTGAGGAAGTAAGTCAGTGCACAGGAAGATGGACACCTTCTTATGATAGTGCTAGACAGGAGCGGGAGCGTGGTGGGATGATGAAAGAAGCCTGCACAGAATGCAAAGCAGATGCAGAGTTGTGCTGAGGTGAGAAGGAAAGCCGCTGGCACAGATCAGATGAGGAACAGCATCTCGAAATGTCTCTCATTGATTCTTTTTGCATGTCATACAGAGAAAGTGAAGATAATTGAAGTAAATATTTCCTTCCTATTATTTTTCATTATTTTTAAGAAATAATTGGCAGGGACAAGAAAACACCCTTTTGGTCCTGTGTGTCTGAGCAGTGGTTTAAAGGCGCTATTTTGACGTTTGGCTGTGGCAGAGAGAATCAGCCTAGCTGGCTTTGGAGGTTTTACCGCTCGGAGCAGTTCTGCCCTGCACGAACCCCTGAGGTCTGAGGGCAGCTCAGGTGGCTGGGCCGTGGTGTGTCAGCGGGCATTGTCCCCAGTCAGCCAGAGAAGATGCACGCCACTCTCAGAGCAGGGTAAGAGAAGGTCTGTAAATACATTTTGGGTGTTGAGTGGCAGCAGTAATTCATCCACAAGCCTCAGAAGTGCTTATAAAGTAAACAGTGAAGCCAGCAGCTGAGCCTGTTTTATGAGGAGCCGTGTTTGCTGCTCGTGAACTTCGAGTGGTAGCTGCATCCACTGGGTGAACAAACGTGTTGGATATAGCAAAGCTCTGAACAAAAGTCACGGTATTAGTGGAGAATACAGAGGATAGAAAAGGAAAACAAGCACTGAGGAAGAGTCACTCTAGGAATCTGGTGTAGGCTGTCACAACAGGCACAGCGAGGACCGACCTTTTGGGCTACAGATGGCTGGAGACTACCTGCAGAGGTGTTGAATTAGTCATGTCAGCTCCAAGTAGTGCTTTGCATCCTGCTATTTTTATCACTGTGGAGAAGCACACTGAGATTTTTTTTCCATGAAAATTTCTTTCTCTTAAGCTTTATGTAAAGAATCTTCCTTCAGACTGAACGC
>NW_010422701.1:115476-116259 GCF_000710305.1 Buceros rhinoceros silvestris | reverse complement strand
CTCTTCCTTTTCAGATCAGCTGTTACTGGTGAGCTGGAGAGGACTGGCGCTCTCTCTTCTTTTGGTATCTGGCCTGCTAAAGGGCAGATCCATTAAAAACAAGAGTAACACTTGATTCTCCATCATCTCACTTACCTTTCCTAAGCATTTTCTCCTCTGCATGGACACGGATCTCCCTTTGTTCACATGCTCCCGTTTCTGATGGATCTGGGGTTTACATTCGGCACTGGAACCGCACAGGAGGAGCTCTTTGACCAGGGTCATTTTGCAGCTTAAGTGTTGCAGGTTCTGACCCAGAGTTAAATAATTTTAAATTGGGTACAGTACAAAGCTGTGAATTGTATCCAATTTTTCTTTTTCTCTTTTAACGTACAGATTATTCTGTGCAGAGAGCTGCCAGTAAGAGCTTCTGTGGTTTTGATCCTGAGCCTTTGCTGAGAAAGCATTTGGGATATTGGTTTTCCTAGAAGCTTGCCAAAGATTCTTATGGTTCATTTCTTAATTCTAACAAAACTCCATTGAAATGTGTTCTGCTGGATATATTCTTGAAATGTAGAAAAGAAAATTTTCACTGTCTTTATGACAGATGAGAATGTCCTGGTAATTCGTGTATTAAGAAGCTCCCAACATGCTGCGAAGTTTCTGGTAGTGTGTTCCAGAAGAGTTTAGAACTGTGCAAAGCATCAGCCAGTGTCTGGGGCTCAGATTTTGTAACGATTCAGCATCGTGGCTGGATGGTGAGTGGGAGGGGAGGGCCGGGGAAGAGAGCTGTAACTCCTGCTT
>NW_010422701.1:109800-115355 GCF_000710305.1 Buceros rhinoceros silvestris | reverse complement strand
AAGATGGGATGAAATGTCATCCTCCCCGTCCTTCGTGGGGTGGAGGCTGCGGGGACCCCCCCACTTTGTCTCTGGGATCAGTCAGACCGTTATTGTCATGACCTGTTGGGTGTCTGTTTGCAGGGAGAAACACTTATTGAAAACGCCCACCCTGGGAACAGAACATGAACACCAGCCTGTTCAACACAAGTCACCGATCAGACACTACCAGTAAAATACTGAAAAATAAATGTGAGACCACAAATGGGGAACAAAAAATGAGTGAGTTGGGAAGGGTTGCTCGGCAGCAGGCTTTCTCTTGAAAGAACGATCTGTGTGTTTCTGCTTCTAGTAAGTTGTTTGGCCTGTAGTTTTGTTTCTCTCTGGGTTTTTAGTGCTTTTTTGTCAGTGTGTGTCACTTCTGGGAGAGCTGGTGCTGCAGCACCCTGGTTTTTCTGAGGCTGTGTGGACGGAGCACACTGGAGAGGTGTCCACGAGTGCAGGCAAAAGCTCGGTCAGTGCGAGGAGTTCTGTAATGATCGGGTGTTTGGTTGCTGGTGACTAGACTTGTACTATGTACTGGTCTTCGTTTTGGTAAATAACTCCTCGTGCTTGTTTACCTAGAGCTGAACTTGAGCTGTGGACCTTCCCCCCCCGTCTCGGTGTGCTCCTTTGGGAACCCTGCGACATGCCAGCGAGGGAATCCCCCTCAGCCGCTTGTTTTTATCTCTGTTCTGGAAAGTGTGGCTTCCTCCTTGTTATCTCCTGGGGATGAGGAGCTACTCAGGACTGCAGGGTTTTGTTAGCAAGACCTTAGTTTGGAGTGAAGCTGGCTATTAACCAGATTTCTTGGTAATTTTTTACTCTGGGTTCCCCACTGTAGACTGAGAGTGAGCGGAGACTGCAGAATTTCTGTCCTGATGTAGAGCCTGTCCCTCCTTTGCGGTGTGACAGCATCTCTGCTCCAGTTTCCAGTTTCTTTATGCATTATCCATTGGTATGACTCTAGCTTTTTGTCTAAGCATGAAGGCTGGATTTTTTTCCTCTCTTTTTGCCTGCTGTTCTGGATGATAATGAGCACCTTGGGGAAGTGGGGACATGGGTGGCCTTGCTTCAGACAAGCGGGAGAGAGCTGCATGCTTGATGGAAGCACCATGAGCCACGTTACTACTTGTTTTCTTTCTCTGGTTTAGTTGTTGGGATGAGGAACTTTAGAAAAGAGCATAAGGATGTGAAATACTAATTCTCGAGCAATATTTTTACTTGGTGCTTAGTCAGTTTGAGGCGTCTTTTCGGTCCCTAGTATCCACGATTTGGATTTGCTGTGTCCGTGGTGCCCCCTATGGCTGCAGAAGCAGGACCCGTGTCCTGCCGGGCAGTGCTGCTGGGCTGATACTGGAGCAGTGGCCCTGGGCACCCCAGGAAGGGAGCCAAGCGATGAGCTCTCTTAAATAAGGCTATCCAGAGTAACTAATGTGTGGAAGAAAAAGAAAAAAGAAATGGACTAAATGTTTTGTTATGGTTTAGTTGGTCACTTGGGTGTTTTTTCCCTTGTAATGACTTTAGTTTTAATATTAGAGAGGACACACTAGAATATTGATCAGGGACCCTGAATAGCAGAGTCTCATGTTTTAGTAATGTATTTCAGTTGGACAGTGACTTATTTCAGCTGAGGAGCGGGAATCTGCTGATAGCCATTTCCATGCTCTGTGAAAGAAGAATGGGCTCTGGAAAGAATACTAAAAATAGTAACATAAAGTCTAAGTACTGTTCTATTTTAAAAAAATGACAAATTTCATCAGTCACACCTTGCTTAGAATAGTCCGTGTAAAAGAGCCGGTGACAAAGGTTTGCTGAAACCCTTTGAAAGTTGCCACAGTGGTAAAATATCAGCACAAGCGAAAACTGCTGTTGTTTGTATGCTGAGTGTTTGATTGTGTGTCTTTGCAGATGAAGACTGTAAGTGTTGCCTTAGTTTTGTGCCTAAATGTTGGCGTGGACCCTCCTGATGTGGTGAAAACAACTCCCTGTGCCCGCCTGGAGTGTTGGATCGGTGAGTCTCGCGAACTTCCAAGCTCCGGCTAGCTCTGTTAGTCTATAAAAACTGACTCGTGGCACGCAGAGGTTGCCTGGAGTTAAATCTAGGGTGAACAAATGGAACTCTGGCATCTATTTCACTCGGCCTCTGAGTTCGCTGATTGTCCAGCAGTACCTGCTGCCGGAGGTCACCTTTCCTGCTTTCTTCCAACAGAGGTAGCGTGGAGGAAAAAGCTGTTAATTGCTAGCTCTGTTAGTCTATAAAAACTGACTCGTGGCACGCAGAGGTTGCCTGGAGTTAAATCTAGGGTGAACAAATGGAACTCTGGCATCTATTTCACTCGGCCTCTGAGTTCGCTGATTGTCCAGCAGTACCTGCTGCCGGAGGTCACCTTTCCTGCTTTCTTCCAACAGAGGTAGCGTGGAGGAAAAAGCTGTTAATTAGCTGCTTGGGTTCCTTTTAATTGTTGTAGATTTATATGGAAGGAAATCTCTGAGCAGGGACATCTTTGGAGTGCTGTGACTGGCAAAGGTTTGAACTGCCCCTGCCTCGTGCAGTGAGGAAACATGTCTCTGTAGAACGCCGGGCCGTTACTGCCTGTTGAGCGCCTGCTCGCGGGCTGGATTCACTAGGATCCCAAGGATGTTTTGTCGGCAGTTCCCACACCTGGCCTCGCTGCCTGGATGCAGTCTTGGACTAAGTTCCCAAGTTTTTGTTAAGAAATGAAAGATTCCCTTGGGTTTGGAGATTGAGTCCAGTTATCAAGATGAGACAAATGTGAGGTAATACTCGAAGGAAATACCTTGTGTCAGAAAGCTTTCAGAGAGATGTGGTTTTCATCTAGGAAGTGAAAATGTTCAGTCTGCAGCAGGTAACATGCAGAGCACTCTGATCCTGAACTCTGGGGCTTGTGGTAAGCTGCAGAAGAAAATGAATCATTGCACAAAGCGAATTTCTTCAAAAACTTTCAGCACATCTCACTGCTAACCCTGCCTTACCTGCTTTATGCATCAGGACATTTCATTTTTTTTCCAAACTGGAAATGCAGATGACTTTCCAGCAGTTAAAAAGCCACGAACATGCACTAACAAATGGATGTATTCAGTGGAGAGGACAGCTCGGACTTCTCGTTGATACACGAGCAGAGAGCATGCGGAGCATTGCAGAGTCATTAAAATAAAGTTATTAGTGACTATCATCAGCAAGGAGCATTCTGACGGCCGGTTTTTAATTAGCTTTTCGGTGTCTATAGACACAGCACTCGCTTCCATTTCCAGCCAACTTTACATTTCGGAAAAAGGCAATTGCCAAAATACCTGCTGGGTTTTGTCTATACAGCGGTCTCAGGAGAAGCTCGTGGTGCGTGGAACACAGTCTCTCTGCCAGCCATGCAAGGCAGCGGGGAAATCATTCCGGGGCCGCTGCTGCTCTTTGCACCCGAGCCGAGATCACCAGCTTGTGAACTGGTCACAAACGGCTGTCACAGGCGCAGACAAAGCTGCTCGCAGCTCTCGCTGTACCTTCCCGGTGCACCCTTAGAACATCTGAAGTGTTTTGTTTGTCTCTGGCATGAGGCCTTAGCTGGCACCTCCGCTGCAGCCTCCCTCCGGCACCGTTAAAGGCACGGAGAGCTCCGTGCCATGTTAGTCCCGAGGGATCTCGGCCACCAGCCTCATTTGTGCACCCAGCAAGGGGGGGCCAAAAGGTCACAGAACAACTGGGCTGGCATGAGCTGAGTTCAGGAAAATAATGGGTTTCCATCGTTTGGCTCCTGGAACGACACCAGTGCACCTGATTTTTGAATGACGGGTGCCGTTAATAACGCTAATTGCTCTGAAGGTGCTCCAGAGCCCACGAGCTGCATTCCCCTGCTGTCAAGGTGCAGCTGAAGTGTTTTGAATTTCTTTTTCTGCAGTTCAGTTTGGTTCTTCTGAAGGACTAAAAAAAAAAATCTAGCATGTTTCTGCTATTTTTTTTGTTTCCCTTTTTACATTTGAGCAGTAGCTCATGGCACATTAACGCGTTGGGAGGCAGTGGGAGTGCTGCTGGGGGATTGCTGTCCAGGGGCACAAGGGCAGCGGCTCAAACCTCTCCTTAACTGGCAGGGGGAGCGTGGCAGTTCGGAGCACAAGCCCAGCGTGCTGTGTAGAGAGGTTTGCCTGCCAGTCCTGCTGCTGCTGGGCAGGGGGTGCCTGTTCCGTCCTGAGGACAGCTCTGCCAAGGCCTCGGGAGCCGCAGCTGCGGCCCAGACAAGCTCTGGACAGGCTTCTTGAAGGCTGAGTGGACAATTTACTGCTGTTTGGGGAAATGTAAACGGCAAACTCGAGTTCCTGCATGTGGCTCTACACCGGGATGCAAAACTGAAATGAGGTCCTACCTTCTATTCAGTTATGAACCAACTCCCTGCCCCGAATCCTGCCTTCACTCCACTTTACTGTGTTTTGTTTACAAATATTCTAACATGCTGTTAGAAAAATTTGTAAAAAAATTAACTTAATTGATTTGGTTAAACGCTTTTAGAATAATCTCTATTAAATAGCCAAATGTTAGCTGCTCGGTTTTCTGGAACACGTTAACGTGTCAGTTCCTGGCCGTGGTGGTTGAGCAGAGCACAGGAGCTGTGGTCATACGGCTGTGTGCGGGTGGTGGTGATCATCTAGTGAGAAAATTGACTTCTTAAAAACGACACTGAGCCGGAGTCTCTGAAGCAGTAAGCAACAGAAGGAGATGAAGCAGGATTTTACATTCATCAAGCAAAAATGTTTATAATCAAATACATAACCCTTTTAAATCTTTGTCACTATTCATTATAGAAACCTTTTTTTTCCACATTATAAGAAACAAATGTAAAGTCTCTCCTGTCTTTCAAAACAAAACTGTTTTTATTACCTCAGCAAGAGCAATCTTCCAAGTTTGACAGTCTTTCATGAGTTTTACTATGAACTTGAGTGAAGAAATTTGGTCAATTTTGGGTGTTGCGCCCAAGTCAATCCCATGAAGAACGTTTATGAATTTGCAGTTGAACTCATGAGAAGACCCTGCATTAGAATGTCATTAAATGATCTTTCTAGCAAGGAGAACACTGGAGAGGGAAGGCGCGGAAGGCTTTTGGCTCCTTTCTTCTGCGAGGTGGGTGGTGGCCATGCCTTGATGGGGACTTTGGTCTTCCAGGTTGTAGCTCTGGATTTTACAGAAATGCAGTGTGGAGTAGCTAAGGGTTTAAACACACGGAGAATTGGAAATTGTTTCTGCCTCTTGTCAGGCTGAGTGGTTCAGCTGCGGTCAGAAATACTCATTTGTGTTTTATTTCCTAGATCCCCTGTCAATGGGTCCTCAAAAAGCTCTGGAAACCATCGGTGCAAATCTGCAGAAGCAGTATGAGAACTGGCAGCCAAGGGTGAGTATTCCCTGCGCCTCCCTCTGCAGCCATCGATGCGGTACAGCTTTGCCGTGATATTCAACAGGGATGAAAACTAAGACGTGTCTTTTATGTGGCGTGGTGGTCTGGCAGCGTTTGTTTCTTCCTTCATCCATCAGC
>NW_010422701.1:102059-109683 GCF_000710305.1 Buceros rhinoceros silvestris | reverse complement strand
AATAAATTCTTGAAGCTGTCAGACTCGACGGCTCACCCGGTGCTGACTGGCCATCACCTCTTGGCCAGTGCTTCAGAGGATCACTGCTCAGGGGTGCTTTAAAGTGCAGAGTCCTGCGGTGAATTTTTTTAATTGTAGGTTCCTGTGCCTTTGGCGTATCTTTGAGATGTTCTGAAGTTTTTATTCTGTGCTTATAGTTTCTTCTGCTGTAAAAATGTGTTTGGCCTCAGCTGGTTTCAGACCACATCTCGGCGCCTGTCAATGCTGTTTTCATCCGTGGAGCAAACGAAGGTTGCACGCTGTAGCTGAGGAAGCCTTTTGGTTTTGTTGTAAAACATAATTCCAGAGCTTTGGTAACTGCTGGCTCTAATTTCAGTGTGAGGCGCGTGTGCGGCTTTGCAGAGGCGTGTTCTGGAGAGCTGTGGCACAGAGCCGAGCTGAGGAAATGCCCCAGCGCCTGGCAGCTTGTTTCCCATTCTGTAACATCTCGCTCTGTCACACTGGGGAAGTGTTTTGCTTCTGGGTGTTTCAATGTCCATAGCTTCATCTGTCTCAGTAAATAAACTTCAAATAGCTTAAGTCTGCAGCAATAAATACATAAACCAGCTAGAATCATCCTCACTGTTAACACTCCCCAGTACGTTCTTGTCCATATCTGTGTGCTCTAGGCAGTTTGGGTCAAAATATTGCTCCTCAAAGAATCCAGGCTATTGACTGCTAAAGCATGAATTTATCGTTAGAAGAGTGTAACATGTAACCCAAACAGGAACAGTAACTTTGCTGAATGAACCGACCCGTAGATTTGCTGTAATTTATGTTTTCCCTTGTGCTGCGGTGTGCACATTAACTTCTTAGGGAGACGCCATTTCTTCTCTTCCTTTTAGATTCTCTTCAGAAATGATAATGATGTACGTCTTTGCCAGCACCATTTTCTGCTCCTGTCTTTGCTCACTCTTTATATTGTGTATAAATACTCTGCCGAGAGTCTCCATGGTGCCTGTTGCTGTGTGGCTGAAGGGTATGGTCTGCAGTTGGAGAAGTTCTTGTCATTGTCCTGTCTCCTCTGCAGGACAGCTGGTTGAGAAGCTGGCAGTGCCCGTCAGTATTTTCACTCAGTCCTATTTAAACCGTGGCAGGTTACATTCATTTCATCTTTTCTTTGTAACTTAAAAAATCAGTAAAAGTAGGAGGCCACTGCTGCTCTTTGGTTCGCGTCTGGAACCTCAAAGCTCTGAACATCCCTATTCCTCCAGGGAGACTGAGGACTTGGGGGGTTTGTTCGTTTGTGCCCCCATATCCTCCCTTCCTCCCTGAAGGACTGATACCTTCAGACAAGGGACAAGTCACTTTGACGTTATCTTTGCAGTGGTAAATATAAACTTCTATTTTGCCAGAGAATATTTTTCACTGAAAAAAGTGTTGTTGGTGTGTGTGGTGTTAAAGGCTGCTGGTGAGGTAGGTTGTTGTGTGCAGTCCCAGTCCCTCCGCTGCTCTCTAATTCAAACTGGAAATAATGGAAACAATGGAAGTAATACATTCAGAGCACTTTGAATGCAAATACCGTTCGTACAGCTTCTTTACCTCTTGCCTTTGTGTGAGACCTCCCTGCTCCCTTATTCTGGCTTGGCTGACTAGAATTGAGTTTATCATCAGCAAAAGCTGAAGGTTTTACCTGGAGTAGAGTGGTGAGATGTTTACACGGGTAAATCTGGGGAGGGTGGCTGTGGGTGTGCTGTTCTCTGAAGTGTTTCATGAGTGTATTTATATAAGGACTTGTCTTGAAGCGTGTATGGGATATATTTAAGACAAGAGAATTTAATTTGGCGTTTTCCTCTTGGTACATTGACAATTTTTTTTAATCTCTCTCCGGCAGCACAAGAATTTGGCCGAAAATTCAAACGGTGTCTGAAATCAAATAGGAGAGTTAAACATCTTGATGAAAAGGTGAAAACAAGCCTTTTTCTCTGTTCTTTAATGACAGGCTTCATGTTACTGAGGAGTGAGGGGCAGGCGTCTAGAAGCAGCAGGTACCTCGTGTGGGCTGACCTCACGCTGCCTTGTGGAGTTTGCACAAAACATGAGGCAATTACCGAGCTGCGGTGTTTGTGCGCGAGGTGCCGGGTTCCTGGTGGTAAATCACGGCCCTTTGAAACATTGCGAAGCGGAACACGTACCGCTTTATTGCACTCTACAGGGCTCTTGAGTTCTCTGCAGTAATAAAGAGAAGTTGATGTGCCATCTGCAATAAAACAATAGGAACATTATTGAATTTCCTAGACCTTCCATACAAATACTAATCCATCTCGTTTTGTCTGTTTCTCAGGGGTTTGGAATGGTTGAGGGATTGATGGAAGGGAGACAGGTCGGGGGAAATGAGGCAGGCTGGAAAAAAGACCAAATTGTTCAAATCTGCTGAAACAGCCCATATTACTGGGCCGCCAGTGTGGTCCTTGCCGTAGGAGATGCCTCAGAACCTCCCTGTGAATGCACAGGCGGTGCTCACGGCTGGCAAATGGATGAGGCAGTACGGAACACTGGGAAAACTCCCGTGACATCACTACCAGTGTGGTCCTCGGCTGCTTGTACGCGTAGGCTGTTGTTCAAATACACGCCTCTTCCTGTTAAATACAAACAGCTGAGGTGAAAAAGCCTTAGAGGGGCTGAGGGTGAAAGTTCCCTGTTTCTAGGAGCTCCCAGCTGCACAGCCAATGCATGTTTCCTTCCAGGTCTTATTGAGCCTCTTTCTAAATAATTTATCAGCTTGCCATTGCTTGAAGTATTTCTTCTGATTAAATTTAAGACTTGGCTTTAGTGTTGTGTAGCTACATAAATTTGTGTGCTGCGGGAGTGAAAAACACTTCAGCTGTTGTTTCATCTGCAAAACGCTGCAGTTAAACAATATTCAGTCATTTCATTGCAATTCTCAACTGAAAATTTTGCTGGGGGAAGAAAGTAGCTGATGACAAAGCTATAAGCTTGATCTGTCTTTATGAAGCACTTTCTGCACAAGTAAGAGTTCTCATGATTTGGTGCAAAGGTAATGTAGGCACCAGTGAAAAAGTGCAAAGCGAAGCCAGGCAGCTCTTCTCTGGCACTACCTTGGGGCGTGGGCTTTGGGTTAACCCTGTGGGTCATCGGAAGGCAGGCTCGTTTCCAGGGGATCAAGGGGGCTGCTGAGCAGGAAAGGAGGAAAAGGGAGTGAGAGCTAAGAGCACAGGACCCTATAATGCCCGGCCTGACTGGAGGGGCTGCTGCTGGCCCTGGGGATCTGGGGTGGAGCGGAACTGGCACTCCCTGTTTCCAGGGCTGGGTTAAAGAGTGTGGCAGGCGGTGTCAGGAGAACGCCCTGGAGAAGGGGAGAGAGCCTGTAGCTGAGGCAGCACCCCGTAGCACTTAACTGCCCAGAATGAGATACTTTACATCTCTCTTGGAGATTCTTCCCATGCCTGTGCTCACAATATTTAGGTAAGAAATGGATCACACCGAAACAGCGTTTCTCTGCTCCTGGACTGCAGTTATTACCCTGTGCAGAACTGCAGTGTTGTGGCAAGTGACCAGCCAGAGCACTCCTTCGCTTCTGCCAGCAGTGAGGAGTGGCTATTTGCCCTGTAGTTCGGATGCTGGTTTCTTGGCAGCTTTGCCTGTACCGCTGTTCGAATGGCAGGAGCTTTCCTGAGCTTAGAGGTGAACAGACTTCGTTTGGAAACAGGAATAATAGACTGCGAATTCCGAGGGCTGCTGCAGCGAGGTGGTTTATGGAGATGCAGTAGCTTGTGGGGATTTTTATGAGCAGAAGTTACTGCTACTTAAGTCCCAGTTTACATCCATTTGGCGAGGAGGAGGGTGTTACTCTGCACAGCACGCTGTCTCCTGTCCTCACGAACAGGTTTGAGCGGCTTTTCCTGCATCCTCTTGGCTGGTGTTCTCTGCCCTGGCTGCAGTACCGGTGTACACAAGCCCCAGTTACCCCTGTGAAATGGTCGCTGGGTGCAGTGTTGGTCAGAATGCTTCGAGCTGAGGTCGGCCTTTGCTTGCTGGCTTCGCTCTTTGGAGGGTGCCAGCCTTTTTCTCCCCTCCCTTTCTCATAACTTGGCTGCTGGCCTGCCCTGGACCGTGCCATGTCCTTCAGTTCCGTTCCCGTGCGTGTGCCTGTGAGAGTGGGGCTGTGTGGCCAAAGGCAGGGTTGTCCGTTGGAGGATGCGCGGTTTACATTGCTCAGGTTCTGGCATGCAGGAGTTGGGGCCATATGCTTATTAAACCTGCATGAAATTATGGATTTTTTTCTCTTTGTTGGCTTTTGACCAGTCTCTTTCTTTAACTCTCAGCTGACCAGAAACCAGCACCAGCCTTCCCAAAGAGCCTTAAATGTGCCATCCCAAAGAACTGTGTTCCCCTTACACCTGCTTGCCTGCACAAACCAAAGTCCGTTACAGGACTGATTTTTCTAATTCCAGTGATATGTCGTTGTCTCTCTTTTTCTTCTCTTTGCTTCCTTCTTTTTTGCTCTGACCGTCTTTGCTGTTCAGGTTGTCCAGTGGAATTAGTTGCGAGCATTTCATTGCGGCTCCCTCTGACGGGACGTCCCTGGAGTGAAGAGCTGTGAGCTACGGAGGCACGGGGCGGAAATCCTGCATAGGGGAAGGACTGGAGAAATCTAGAAGGCAAGGTGAAATAAACTTCTGGAAAGCCTTTTGGGAGGGATGGCTTGGTCGTGGTGTTTGAGAAAACCTGCATCTGCAGCATGCCCAGTCCCTGCGGGGGTGTTAACGACGCTATGGATGCTGGCACACGGCAATTTCCCTTCTGTTCCTGATGCAGTTCTCTGTGTGATGCTCCATTTCTTACATTAGTGTCAGTTATTAAGAGACGGGCACTAACACATCTGAACTCATCAGCCTGGCAGTTCCAGGCGTGTTTTAGGCCTTTCCAGCCCATTTAATTTATGTGGTCGTCCCCATTTTTCCACTTGGCTCCAAGAGGTGACACAATCAAGGAGGAGCGACTGCAGCATCTTGGGTTGAAGCAGGCCTGAGGGAACCGGGGCGCTCGGCACTCCTCCCAGATGGGCATGGCCGTGCCTTTTGTGTGTGACATTAACTGGGACCTTAGTGGACCCGTGGCTATAGATAATCCTTTCTCCCAGTTGGTGGTGCCAGGTCGAGGCTCCCAGCAGTGTGTGTGTGTGTCCCCTTGTGCTCAGCTCTGCAGGTTTGTAAATAAAGGGCTTTCCTGGTTTTTGTCTAATCCAGTATGATACATTGTGATGCTTCTGTCAGCTTGGATCCACCTGTGAGGGGTGGTCTCTGAAGAGACATCTCGCACAATACGGATGGATTCTGTTTTTTGTGGCAAGCCTTCAAGGAACAGTGATACTTTTCTGATCAAACGAGGCTGCTGCTTTCTCTCTCCCAGACTGCTTCCACCAGCTTTCGCTTAATTTCAAAGGAAGCACAGCCGAGATACTTGAAACAGATAATTTAAAGCCTCTACCTTTTTGTGCGTGGTTTCTGTTGTTGATGCTGTTGTTTCCCTCATTAGATTTCTCTGGGCTTTGATACAGTTTCTGAGGTTTCATTCCTTGCATTGCTTCCTTCTGCCTAATTAATTGGGAAGTCGCCTGCTGTACATCAAAGGTTGAGCATTTCCTGAAGAGTAACTAGTTAAGCATGAAAACTAATTGAACACATGACCTAATTATTGGTCTCTCTGTGAGTCATACTTTTCCTTTATTTCTGTAGGGTTTTTCTTTTAAAACAACAGCAAATACTAATTGCTCCTGCAAAAGAAATACTGCAGAATTCCAAAGGGGACAATGTAAAGTGGAAAAACTTGTACTTGGTCTCCCTGCTCTGCTGATGGAGGAACATGTAACGAAAAATGAAGAGAAAAAAAAAAAAAGGACATCATGGCCTTGTTTAACAAAAGCAGGTTTTCCTAAGAGGACTGTGTTTGTTGTTTTTTATTTCCCAACAGCCTCTTAAATTTGGCAGCTATCTCGGGCACAGCAAAATTCTGCTGTATCAATCCTTTGCTGTCTTGTTAAAGATCCACTGCCTTCAGCACTTTTTTCCAGAAAAAACCCCTCAGTCATAGCAGAGGGGTCAAGTGGTGTGATTGCCAGAACCAGTTCTTCACATCTCGTCCTGTGTGCAGAGCCGTCGCAGTTCTGTTCTGGGTGGGGCTGTTGGCCCCGTGCTGTTCTCACAAAATACACCTCTAGAAGAACGGGCAGTTTGGCCAGAGCAGCACAAATTGTAGGTGGGGGGAATGACGAAAGCCACTTGGGAATGCAGAGAAAACGAGGGCAAATGGAGGAGGATCTGACTTGTTTTCCTTGTGGTAGTTGTGCGAGAGTGGTCTGTGACCCAGGGTCCGCTCAGCTGCAGCACAGCTTGGCGGGGGAGAGCACAAGCCCAGCTCTCGGTCTGAACCATCGATGAAGACGCGTTGTCTTGGAGCTGCGCTCCTTTGTGCTGCACAGCCTGACCTGGGCCACCTCTCCTCTTCTGCAGCCGGGCGCGAAGCATGGTGAGGAACCACCGTGGAGCTTTTAGCACCTTAAACCCCTCTGTGGGTTCCCTGCCGTTTTACACCGCAACAATTCAGGCTGCATCTGGAGGCACTGCTGATATGACCGTCACGTGGGAGCAGCTGCACCGCTTGTATGTAAAGTACCTCCTAGAGAGTGAGCGCCAAAGGACCTGGGAGTGAGCTGTACGAGAGGAAAGGGGCGACTGCGATCCTGGGGCTCAGGCTAGGCAGAATGCATGCCTGAATTCTTTGCGTAGCGAGTGGAAAATACCTGATGAATCTGTAACACACTACTCAAAATCAAGTGGCACCGGTGAAATTGCAGCAGTAATGTACTAACTGCTGATTTCTCTGAGAGTCTCCTGGAAAACCGAGGCACAAAAAGGAGAAAAAGAGTGAACTGAGGTGAAGCAGTGTGTTCAGAAGCTGGAAAGACAAGGAAGGGGCATTAAGCTGTTTGTGAACTGAACTGTTCATGCGTGGCAGATCAGCAGTGATCTGGCATTCTGGAACTGAGTCAACGAACTTGCAAAATCAGTTTAGTGGGGAAATCCTCTGGGTCTTGCCATCTCGCAGAAAGCCTCGAACACTGCAGGAGGAGCGACCTTGATTGAAGGAGATGGGGCAAAGGGGAAGCTGTTGCTGAAGTCTGGAGAGATAAGTCTGAAGCACAAGGAAAGAGACATTTACCTTGTAAGCAAACCATTTCTTCTCATTTTGTTAGGGAAGTGGTGCACTGAGGTGACTGTTTAGGTCAGCGTTGCTCTCCAGAAGGCGGCACCCTTCAGGGTGGATGATCTGCTCGAGCAGCCCCTGGGCCGTGGTGCCTGCCCCGGCTGTGCTCTCTTGGGGAAGCAGCATCGCTGCGGGACAGAGGCTCCGGAACACCTCACCTCTATTTCTGCACGTTTGAAACAGCTCCCCGTCACAATGCCGAGAGACCTGGTAGAGTCTCCCTGATGGGGATTCAATGAGGTGGGCTTGGCAGGGGAGCTGCTGAGGGCAGGAGGCCATCTAGAACCGGACTCTGCTTTTACCTAGAACCAGACTCTGCTTCTTCCTAGAACCAGACCTTGCTCCTACCTACTCTTTC
>NW_010422701.1:94305-101965 GCF_000710305.1 Buceros rhinoceros silvestris | reverse complement strand
CCACGTGGCCCTCTGCAGAAGCAATGGGCCGCTGTGCCAAGGTTAAACTCCTCGAGATGGCCTCTGAAATGCTTTTCCTTTGCTTGATCGCCCAGCATGTGAACTCCTGTTAACTGGGAGATCCTCTCTCAGAGCGCAGACGTTCAGGGACCATGGTTTGCTTTCCGGAGTCTTCTGACAGTAAGATCTATTCACAATTTACACTTCCTCTGTGGTTTGTTTTGTATTTTGTCATCAAAATGAGGCCGGAGTTGGCAGACAAGCAGGATTCGTGTGTTCTGGGGTATTTTCCTATGGCCATTGTACTCTTAATGTCGGTTTGTCCTGAGATGTGAAGGAAGGCCTGTCACCAGAAAGGCTTCTTGAAAGGGATAAGCAGCTCTGCCTGCTCAAATCTGATTAATGCTTTTCTGTAATTACCACCCAGCCTCTGTGTGACCTGTTTAAAAATACCTGGTCTTTGTGTTCATGGAGAGTGCTGAAGGGACTGGAGGCAGGGAGGAGCCCTCTGCAGGGTGTCTTCCATTGCCCCGGGGCTCTTTATCCAGGGATCCCTGGACGGGGACTCATCATTGCAGACTCGGACTTGCAGAGGATTCTGTTAGACAACTGAGGCTGCTTTGTGCAAAACTTAGAGCAGTAGCAAAGAAAACAATTTACGTTTTTATTTGTATTCCTGCTCATGCAGAATGAGACAAGTCTGAAATACTTTGGTTTCATCATCATGGCTTGGCTTCACGGACGAAGATTTGGATGCTTTGCTTTAAACTCCTTTCATATCAGACTAAACCTCTGAATGATTGTTTTTCCTTCTCCGGACTCATGAAGCTGTTTGTTGATCTCAGTATCACTTCATTCAACAATTCCTTGGCGCTCAGAGGAAAGCTTGGAGTTACTGAATAATTATTTAGTCTTGAGAAGATTCACTTCTTGTCCTGGCATGGGCACAGGACAGGAGGAGCTCCTGTGGAGGACGATGCCCTTGGACTAGAATGTAAAGGCAACCAGATCGTGGTCCTGAACTGAGCTCCAAGTAATAGCCAGGTTTTTTCAAAGGCATACGAAGGTGCAGAGCCTGAAACTTCAGTGAGCTCTTAAAATAGAGTTGTAGAGAAGGAATAGTGCTAAAATGCCTCTGTTGCTTAGGAGTCATGTTATTCGACTAAGTAGGTTTTAAAGATGTGTCCTGGTGTGGACTTCAAATCCCGTTAGAGTGTTTTGATGTGACCCACGGAGCTGCCATCGGGCAGGACGGGGACCTGGCACAGGAGGAGCAGAGTTCAGTTCTTTTACCATTCCCTTTGGATAAAAACAAACAGTTATGTACCCTACCACCCCCAGATTGTTTGATTTGAGCAGGTCAGGAGGAGTCTTTCCATGCAGGACAAGCTGCTGGGCAGAATTTCTATAAATCCTGGAGCAAATGTGTAGCAGCTCGTAACTGGTAAGAAACGCAGCTCCCTCCTGAAGCTGCGGTGGCAGACAGGCAGGGTTAGGAGTCTTGGGTTTGTCTTCCGTGTCGACATCAGCTCTCTGGAGCAGAGTGCTCAGAGGTGGTTTTTGGGAAGTGTTATTGAATAATAAGGAATCCACACAATGAGGATCAGCTACTTGGGAATTCATTTCACATTGGACTCAAAAGCAAGGTCAAAGACTCTGCAGAGGAGCTGTAAAGTCACCACACTGCTGACTACAGCCGAGCGAATGAGTTCCACCCTTCCAGCTTAGCTCTGGTGATGCATTTTGTCCCAGACATCTTGCAAATTAAGCTGTTTAAGTCTTGGGCTGCTTATGAATATATTAACGTGCGGGGATGGAGATGGATTTTTAAAAAGCAACCAAATATCTGCAGAGGACTTGCCTAAGACTGGCAGGAGCACTCCTGGTGACTTGGTTTAGCATTTGAACTGAAGAATCTCTAAGTTACGGTATGTCTTCAATGTAATTCGTGTTTTTCAAGTTAGCAATAGCTAATAATTTTATCAGAGCCTGTTTTCATGGCCTGTGTTAACCAAGTTGAGCTGTTGCAGGATGTCCAACACTCTCCCTTGTACTTAAATATGCAGCTTTTTAGTATCTTTGATTAAGCCTCACGAATTTACATCAGGGTAATTTCACATGCCCACAACCTGAAATTAAAACATCTAAAAGGTGGTTTGTTTGTTTGTTTTAAATAAAAAAAGCCTCCAGTCTGTGGCTGTGGTTAGAATCGTTTGTATTTGCATGCGTGTGTCTAACCCAAGAGTTATGGTGGTCACATCAGCTTGGCTTTCCAGGCAATTGAATTTGTGATCGATTGATGGCAGGTCTAAATTGAAATCGCGTCGTACGTCGCTGAATTGATCTCTGAAGTTATCACAGCCCGTGCTCCTGCAGCTGTTTGCTGCTCTGCCGCCCGTGTTCCGCAGCCCGGTGTCCTGCTGCCAGCGTCCCGCCAGGGCCAGGTCAGGACGGACCCCTCGTGCTGCTCTCCAGGCTCCACAGCAAACCGGGAGTGACGGCGAGGTCAGGCACTGCTGTGGGGGATTTCTGTCCCACTGAGGCTCTGCTGCTGTTCTGTTCTCTTTGGGTGGATGTGGAGAACAGCCGTGCAAGTGGAGCCCGTGGCTTCTGGGTCAGGGGAAGGGTCTAGGTTTATTGCAGGACACGCTTTGTATTGCTGGAATAAGGGCTGTGTAAATACCTTGTGTGGGGTGGAGCAGGACATGGTGCTGCGTGAGCTCCAGAGCGGGATGTAGTTTTGGCTGTTCCCTGAGGAAGCCAGGCTTTTAAAATCGCACAGCGTGGGGTTGTGTCTTGCACCCACCGTACGTCCCACCACCTCAGCACAGCAGAGGCCCCTTGTGAAAGGATTGAGCATTCAGAAGATAAATCTGTCTGAGATGTTGTGAAGATAGCTGGGTGGAGGCAGGGGACAGACTGTTCGTGGTTACTCTCCCAGTCAGCCAAGGAACAGGCTGTGGTCTGGGCCCAGCTCTTACTGGACATGAACCGTTAACCCCCAGACCTTCAGAGAGAGATTGCACTGGGTTCGGTGACAGAAAATCCAAAAACGTGCAGCAAAGTTGGGGAAAATTTGGCTTGCTGCTGCTGCCCCTGAGAGAAGTCTTCTCTGTGTGGCTTGTTCATTCATTGTGAAATGGTGCAAAACTAAAGGTGTTCGTGTACAGGTCTAAATTTGTCTGTTCTTTGATGCGTTTCCAAAGCCAGGGTAGAGTCAGGCTCCTAAATCTTTCTTTGATGCAAGAAAAAAGATGTGGTTTAGTAAGTATTAAATCACAGGATTGAGATATGAACAACAGTTTTGAGTGAAGCAAAGAACAAAGTATTTTTGTTGTGAATGGAGTATGTAGGTTTTCACTAAAACAGCTTCAGCATCGGAACGTTTGGAAGTTGGCCAGCAGTGTCATACATAGAAAAAGAAAAGTGTGGGTATAACAACGTCATGAAAAGTGCGCGGTAGTGAAGGCAAGGGAAAGGAGTTAGTGGATATAAAGCAACGAGCAGTGACAGTTGTTAGGAACGTGACCTGTTAGTGGGTTTTGGAAGAACCGGCTGAGAGAGACGCTTGAGCTGGAGGCCCTTTGGGGGCTGTGCGGAAGTGTGGTCTCCGAGGAGAAGTTTGTCCCTGGGGTTAGTTCTAGCCCTGTCCCTGCCCAGAGAAGTGAGGAAAGGCGAATGGTGAAGCCGAGATTAACAGCCCTGTGGTGAGTGACTGGGCTGGGCTGGGCTGGGCTGGGCTGGAGGACAGGGGCAGTGGAGCAGTGGGCTCTTCTAACTCAAGACTCTGGCTGGTACCCTGGCCAACGGCAGAGGGGTAAAACCATTTCTCACGGAGAACGGAGCGTGGGTCTTATCTGCTGGATGGCTCTCTGGAGCCGTGGTGGTGAATTGCCCTGCATGTGGTGTTCTTCCAGGAGTTTGTGATTCTGAGAAGTTTAAACTGGCTCAGAGACTCGACGGGGCAGTGGTGTCCTGTCTCTGCGGTGATTAGCTGTATGGAGCTCTGTTCTGTTGCTGTAAACATGTCAATGGAGAGTTTCATCTTAGTTTACCCCGTTCTTGTGTTGGAGAAGATAATAGCTGGAATAAAGAATAATAAAGAGGATAATAAAGAATAATAAAGAGAAGATGGATAAACCATAATTAGTTCTCATTTTATGGGCCACTGTTATCTACTGCTTCTGTATCGTTTCTCCTGGCAGATGAATCCTCATCCATTTAGTCATTCCTCGTGTGAAAGCCATTGCACACCTCAAAACCACCCACCAGGCCATCTTCAGGAATAGGTGTTTGCTATCCCATTGTATTTTGACTTGTTCACGTGCAGGTGTGCATGCTGCTGTTCCCTGGCTGCCTCTTCACTAAGTGAGGGTTAGCGTGTGAGGAACAGTTGAAAACAAAGCAGGAGCTTGTCTGTGTGGTGGGGACTTAAAGCGCCCTGTCTGGACTGGGCTGTTACAGGTAACAGCTGGTGCAGGCTTCTGTTTTTCCTAAACTTCTGTTCTTAACAATTTACAAAAAAAGGATTCGAAATCACTTCAACCTGGATTTTCCAGGACTGGCAGCCTCAATGGGTAGAGGTCCAAAAGAGAATTCCTTGACATGCAAAATCAAATGGACGTTTCACTCTCAGAGCTTGTTTTTCCAAGCTGCTGAGGGCCGTGGGGGATCGCGGCCGGTCGTGGTGGTGGGACCCAGTGCTGGCCTTCCCCTGGCCCGCCAGGTCCTGCTCCTCGGCTGCTGGCAGGAGGAAGACATGAGGTTTAGATATACACAGCAGTTATTATCTCTATTTCTGTCAGCGCCACCGCGGGGAGTTTTTCTTTCGGCTTATCTGCTATATATTCAAACAAGCCTTATGAAGAGGGGTTCTTTGTTAGAGTCTTTTAATAATCCCTCAGAAAAGCTGTTGGTAACAAAGTGTTCCCACCCCATCGCTGTGCAAAGCCAGTGCTCCGCAGAGCTGGGCTCACATTACTGGGTTCGGAGGGTGTTGTTACCCCTGTGACTGATGGGGCAGTTAACGCTCCGCGGTACCGCTGGTGTAGGCAGGAAAGCCTGGAGCAACGCTGAGAGAGTAGAACTGCTTTTTCCTGTACCGTAATTCAGAGTCAGACTCTAATATACTGACCGCTCTGTTCAAAAGGGCTTATTAGTGTTCCCTACCACAGCTATTCCGTCCTGGGCTGTGGAAGTCACGGGGTGACAAAGCACAACTGTCGCTGATGAGCTGTGTAGCGCTGGGAAGCCCAGCATCCTTGTTCCGGCAGTGTTCCTGCTCCTCGCTTCGTGTGCTGCCAGGGCGTTAAACGGCGCGAAGGAAGGCCAGTGTCAGTGACGTCGCTCTCCTCTGTGGCAGAGCGGGGACGTCCAGTTATGTGGCTGGGGACAGGGCGTTAAACGGCGCGAAGGAAGGCCAGTGTCAGTGACGTCGCTCTCCTCTGTGGCAGAGCGGGGATGTCCAGTTATGTGGCTGGGGAACTGTATGACGTATATGTGCCTGTTTTATATGTATGAGCTGGAGTTTGTTCCAGGCTTTCAGAACATGTTACATCAAACTGGCAGTTGCCCCCTAAAGAGGTGGAATCTGAATTAATTCAATTTTATGTTTTTCACTTTAAGGAAAACTAAACCAGGAATTTTTGGTGTTCACCATTAATAGGCCTTCAAACATCCGAGAAACATCTCTGGCTGCAGGGTTTTATTCTTGGGTATGAGATACTGGTCTGAAGTCTTTAACTGTGAAGATGGTGGTTAAGATGCTGTTACACCTCAGAGCTCCTGCGCTGCCCCGTCCCACAGAGGGACCTGCCAGCGTGCGGGTGCTGCTGAGTGAGGATGTGGCCGTGGGATTTCACTGCGGGACAGTCTGTGCAGTTGTAGTCCTGGGGACCTGCTGAGATCCTCGTGTGGAACGAAGAGGTGGCACTCGGGAACGCAGAGGCTGGAGTGGTGTGTCGACCCCCGGCACACCCTACCCTCAGCCAGGGACCTTCTGGTCTCTCGTAGGAATTGTCTGTCTGAAGTCGCTGTGCTGCTACATTAGTCCTGAGCAGCAGGGAGCAGCGTGGGTGTGCTTCCTCCAGCACCAGGCTCACCCAGGACCATTACCATGCCTCTGAGGAAGCCTTCTCGGCATTGTCACCTTAATGGGCAGTTAAAAATCTGCCTGTCAGTGTAAAACTGGTGACAAGTCCCCTGTCATTGCAGAACCTCCTCTTAGGTCTCCTCTCCCCTTTTTTCCCCCCTCGTGTTCTGCTGCCTCCGTCCTTGCAGACCTCGCAGCTGAACTGGAGCAGCTACGCTGTTTTTGAGCCGTGGCCTTGAGCCCTGCAGCAGTAGCAGACTGGTTTGTGAGCTGGGCTGGAGGCTCCGGTCCGCAGCAGGCTGAGAGAGGTGCTGTGGAACCTGCACGTCTTCGACCCTGGAAACGGCTGGTTTCGTTACTCTTGGTGTTTGGTAGCTTATTTCTTTGTAAGGCTTTTTACATTCCTGTTTTTCAAGCTCGGGCATTGTTCCAGAAAGCACTCTCTTGGAATAATTAGATTGCTTTGATTCCTTTTAATTAAATCCTGCTAAGTAGGCTGGCTGTGTGCGTGGCAAAGTCTCAGGTTTAATGTGTTTTCTGCATTTGGAAACTGAGATTCAGATCTGCTCCGAGTCAGAGCGCAGCAGCTGCACGACGTTCTGCGATGTCCCATTTACGCGGAGGTTCACCTTGAACAGCAGAGCTGCTTTGAAGAACAGGGCAGAGCAGATCATAAATCATTATAAGGAAGAATTAGGCTACCTTAGGAAAAAGTGTTGATAGCGAGAAGGGGAATGCGGCACTCGCTGCCTCGCCAGGCGCGTGCCGTAGGAAGGCTTGCCCGCAGGCCAGATGGCCAATTGTCCAGAGGGATGGGGATTGCGGATAATTGGTTGTGCATCGGGGTAACTGGGCTGGGACTGGATTACGTGATGAGTCCAGCCCAGCCTCGCTCTCTGGGGTTAGACAGGACTGAGCAGGGTGCCGGGGGGGAACTTTTGGGCTCTTCGTGTTGTCCATACCCTGCATGTCAACTGGCAGATCCGTGGTGATTGTCAAAACTCCAACACTACAACTCTGTTGATCCTATCGTACCCGCAGCAGGAACGCTGCAAGGGTGGCTCTCTTGCTTTGTGAGGACTGTTTGGTGTGTGTGTTTCTTTGCCACCCAACAGCCACTTCAAAAACATCATCTTCAGCAAAATAGAGCTTCTATAGTTTGTTACAGATTCCGAGTGGGATCGCACATATGGCGTCTCATGTAAGGAGGTGTGGAAGACAGCGTCAGTGTAGAATACTGAACGTTGGAGCAATTTCTTCTGTTGATAAATTGGGAACGTTTGTCCAGGTGATCCATGGAGCAGCAGTGCCAGCAAAGAGCAGAGCTGTCTGGCCAGCCCTGTTCCTGTTCGGGGGTTCTCCCTGAGCATGAGTCTGACGGTAGGGGTGGTTCCGATCAGAGGCGAGGGCAGATTTGACCAGAAACAGAGCTGTGATTTCACGGAGAGCTTCCTCACTCCACACACGGAGAGTTTCACACCACTCCGCACCGGTGTCAGGGCAGCTTTAACCTCCAGCCACTTCTCTCTCGAGTTGTTTCTTGCTGGTGCAATGACCTCACTCCACTCG
>NW_010422701.1:85998-94210 GCF_000710305.1 Buceros rhinoceros silvestris | reverse complement strand
TGTAGGGCTTAATCTGAGAAATGCTGTCAAAGGGGTTTAAATCCTGCTTAACCAAGTTATGCGTGAGAATTTATTACCTTTTAAGTGTGAACCTCTGACCTCATGCAGTTGCTGCCTTTCCCCTGCTCATGCCTTCTTTACCTCAGCATCACCGCTCTGCAGCAGGAGTTCCTGCAGACAGCGGGCTGGGGAGCACGGGCTGACGGGCACTGTGAACAGGGACGGGTGGATTTGTTTTTATGGAAGTTGTGCCCGTCAGGTGTAGTGAGGTGTCTTAGGGATGGAAGGTGAGTTTCAGCCTTTTGTGCCGCCGAAGGAGGAGGGCAATACTGTAACTTGTAAAGAGCAAAGGCTGCGGATGCCAGGGATACGTGTTTCACATAACTCAGATCTGCTGTGCCACGTGTTGCTATTTTGGCACTGGATCACACGCCCGCTGTGGTCTGAGTCTTGTGGAATCTTTCTGGAACCAAGAGTGAGGTCTTGGCTGTGGGAAAATGAACCACCAAGACTTGAATTTTATAACTGATGGGTAAGTCAGTTTATCCTTGGTATTTTTTTTGAGGGAGCAAAGGTTCATCTCCCCAGTGACAGTGTGCCAGCATGTCACCCTGCTGCGCTGCTGAGTGCCAGCAATGAGGGAAACCTGGCCTGGCTTCTCCCCATTGCACATTAATGGTTAAGCTACATCAGCAACTTAAATCACTTGCCTCTCAAATCATCACCTTTAGCTCTCTGCATTTCTCCCTTTTTATAGGACCTAATTCTAGGATGAGTTTCCTGAGCCCTCAGGAGAGTTCCCTGAGTTTCCTCAGCCCTGCCAGGTGCTGAGCACGCTAGCGTTCGGAAGGTGGACAGGGAGTCAGGTTCTGGTTTCTCAACTAGAGCAAAAGCACTTGGTCACACAGTGCTGAGCTGCTGCAGCCCTCGCTCCTCTGAGCGTGGCTTGGCGAGGTCTGGGAACAGGGCTGGAACTTCCGCTGTGCCTCGCTCTTTGGTTTATGTTTTGGCCTCAGTCAAAGAAAAAACCTGTAATTAGGTGCAGTTTCCAAAGCAGAGCCATTAATTTAAGCACAAAACCCCCAAGCTGGGGGAATTGCTTTATGCAGCCAATACAGGCTGACATTCCCAGTGTGAGAGAAGTCGATGAACATGGTAAACGGGTTTTTCCCTCCAGCCCGCCTCGTCATGGAGAGGGTATTGCTGGTGCCTGCCAGTCAGTGAATGCCCGGGTGGTTTATTTATTCTTTGGAAGAACTAAATCCCTCGTGAAACAAGCAGGACAGTGCTTGTGCTTTACTGCTGCTGCTTTTCATGTTGTGTGTGTGACCCTGGCGTGGGGCACAGCTGCTGGCGCAGGCTGGGTCAGGAGCTGGCTGGCTGCTCAGCTGGGACTTGGCTTTATTTGCCCACTGATGGGCAGGTTGGACCTGCCGATTATCCCGGTGGTGTCAGTGCTGGCTCCTCCTGATGGAAATGCCACGGCACTGGTGTGGGTCCTGCGACAGCTTCCGCACCAGAGAGAGCTGGAATGTCGCAGCAGTTCCACGGTTTTGATGGATCCCGTCTGTAGAGAATCTCTGTTTTCTCCCTCGAAAGATGATTGCTTGGATTTTATCGTGATAGGAAATTTGGAAATAATTTGGAAGTAATTCAGTGAGCGTGTGTCAGTAGTGATCAGCATCACTGCTACAGCGCAAAACCTGTATCTTGCTGTCACTTCCAGCAGAAAGTGTCATGGTTAATGGTGGTGTCCACAGCAAAAGCACCTGGCTGATGCCCTTGGTGCTAAGCCCCAGACTGGTTTGGGTGCCAGACGCCTTTCTGTTGAAACTCCTCCTGTTCCCTGCAACAGCGTTGGTGCAGTGTTTTGTCCGTCCAGAAGTCTGTGATGGACTGAAAATGAAAATGTTTTAAATATTAACGTAACAACTGTATTTTTAAACAAGTAGGCAGTAAAGAGGCTGGATAAACCAGTGAGTGTTTCATACAAGCGTGGCAATATTACGTAAACAAGCAAAAGTTTTAATATTGCCTGTGTGAGTAGAATAATGAGGATAGTCTGGATCAGGCTGCCACGAAGTTATTGCTTTTGACAGGAGCTCTTCAATGAGACCCTGAGGTGACCAGAAAATCAAATTCACACCAGAAAGGCGGCTGACATCACTGGCAGCGATTTCATGCTTGTCCATCACCGAGCTCTGGTCGGGCTCTTTGACAGCTCTAATGCTATGATTGCAACATGGGCTGGGAGTGACAGATACGGCTGGGCATTACCTGCAGAGGAACCGAGGTCTGGATGGTCTGTCCAATAATTGATCAGGAAGTAAAGGCTCCTGCCAAACACCGCAAGAGGTCTGTCGTCAACACGGGGGAGAAGGCAGGGAAGGCCAGTGTGGTCCGTGGACACAGGAACAGTCTGGAACTGGTCAATAGCTCGTAAAAACAAAGGGAAAGCAGAACATAAAGCCGTGCTGTGTGTCTGTAATTTCCACAGAAATGCTGACATTAAGGCTAACAGCCCTTTGGAGGGTTTGGGTTAGGCTGTCTGGTACCTTTTACACTAACTACTGCTCGAAAGCATGTGGGTGTGGGAGGGGAGGGATGCAGCGGGTTGACAGGGAAGAGAAACGGGTAATGGTGGAAAGAAGGACAGGAGGGTGACAAAAGGAAACCGCTCATCAAAAGGGTAGTGGTGCTAAAATGCAAAATGTTCTTATGAGAGCTAAACTGTGTGTAAAGAACTGCTGCCTCATCCTCTGAAAGGCGAGGTAAAACCATGAATCCTCCGGGACGGCAGCACCTCTTGGGGCCAGCCATGACCAATGTGATTGGACATCATAGAGCTGGTCAGTCCTTATTCTCCTGGAACTTTCTGTAGGCCAATGAAAAAAGCCTTGATATTTTTTAGGAAAAAAAAAAAAGAGAACAGACACCCTGGTCTGGTTTTACTCCGGTCCGTGTTCCTTGCCGTATGCATGTGCAGGGTGTGATGAACTCACGGCTGACGGGTAGGACTGCGGCTGATTTACAGGTTCCTTCTCTCCTTTTGGATCTTCTCAGCCCTGTGTTTGAGTGCCCACATGAGGTATTTACAGTCTGGATCTTCAGAGCCACAGGCACTAGTTTTAGGGGATGAATTCACCTCTGTTAGTGGTGAGCCATATTTAATATTTATGAAGGGACGTGAGGAGTATTCGAATGAGTGTGTTGTTCTTGGAAGAAAAAGAAAGAGCTGAAGAGTGACCAAGCACTGGGGTTGGAGTGTCTGGTAAAGCTGCCAGCAGGCAGAGCCAGATTTAAGAAGCACGTTTTTGCAAATCAGCAGCTTCACAACAACCCTGAAAAGAGAGAGGAAGAAGCGGGGGGATGTGCATGAGGATTAATACAGCCTCTTATCTTTACTTAGTGCGGAAGTTCCCCAAAAGGATGAGTGTGTCACCACGGGTTCTTCCTTCGATTTTTTTTTCTCTCGTTTCAGTTGCTTTTCTTCATCGTAGTAATCATGTAAATGATGCTGGTCATTGTTTCCATTGTGCCTGGTGTTGGAGATGCTGAATATTAATTGAGCAGCATGGTGGCTCTTTTCGAGCTTCATAGATAAGCAAAGCGGATTGATATTGAAGTGCTTCATCCTCTTTTACTGTGATATTTTAAGACTTTCTTATCTTTGCCTGTCATAGAAGAAAACCTAAAAAGCCCAGACTTCTGAGACCTTGATTTGGTCTATAAACAGGCTCTCAAGAGCAGATTTCAAGCGGTATGGATACATCTTAAACTTGGTTCTTTATTTCAACACATTGCCTTTAATTTCTTCTAAGCCATTACAGTTCTGGAGTCTCGGTCTCTCTCTGCAGTTCTGGAGAAGAGAGGAAGAAACAGGCTTTTGTCTTTCAAATGACAGTTCAAAGACTTTTTGTTATTGTTTGGCCTTGCTTCAAGAAAAGGCACTTTTGAGTATGACAAACTAGCTATACACAGGCCTTCAACTGAGCCAAGTCAAAAGGATTTTGAAGTACTGGAGTTTTTAACTGTTTGGGTTTCTTCTCGCGCATGGAAATGTGCTCTGATGTCCGTGTTAATTTTGAAGTACTGGAGTTTTTAACTGTTTGGATTTCTTCTCGCACATGGAAATGTGCTCTGATGTCCGTGTTGTAGAGCAGGACCGACAGCGTGGTCTCCACAGCGAGTGGTGTGGTGATAGCGAACAGAGAACTTCCAAACGCAAGGGTCGGCTGCAGAGGCTCTCCAGCAGTTCTCCCTCTTCTTACCCAGCTGTGTGAATAGCAAATTCTGGGACTTCTGTGCTCTTCTTGTGTGCAGAGCGGTGCTGTCCTAAAGGAGCAGCTGTGTGAGGGGCGGTTGTGAAGAGCAGTTACTAAGTTCATAACCCTTCTCCAGGGAGGGGGCAGCAGCACGGGCTGCTGTAACCTGGTGCCTGATCTTAACCGCTCCTCGTTGGTGAGTTCATGTACAAGTCTGTGCTGTTTTGCGAGACGGCTTTGATTTCTTTCCCCCCTGTTTTTGCCTGTCACTGATTGTTGAATGGAATTGTTGTGTCCTTGCAGATTGCACATTTATTTGTGTTTCTGTGCTTCTGAAGGGTTCTGTGGTCTCTCCCAGTCTCTGCGGGTAACCAGTCCACTGGTCGCGCTGCTGTACCCTTAGTCAGCAGTCTCCTCTGTGCCTCTTCCCCGTGAAGAGCAGACAAGAACTGCTGAGCCACAGCCACCATCCTGGCCTGGTGGAACCAGCAGTGGTGACGAGCTGCTGGGACGGAGAGATCTGCAAGTTCAGGGTCCTGAGCTGAGCACATTTGGAGTGTGCATGGGTTTGCTGCAGGAGGGTGGCTGTGTTTCTTTCTGAAGACAGACTTTCTGCCATAAACTTTTTCAGTGTGTCTGCGGTGGGTCCATCCAGAAAAGGCAAAGACGCCACCCAGGTGTAATGTATTTGCAGAGGGTTGGCCAGGTTTCTTCTCTACTCATTACTAAAAGGGGACCAGACTAGCTGGGGCTTAGGAGGAGGCTGAGGCCACTCCTGTTCTTCTTGCCCCATGATGGATCACTGTCTGAACTTCTCCTCTGCCCTTCGGTCTGGGGTTTTCTTCCCTTTTACAGCTTGAAGCAAGAGCTGTGTCCCTTTTCCAGAAGGGAGGGAAGGAACATTGCAGCATGAGATTTGAGGTTTATGGAACATCTGGTCTATACAATTTTCTGTCCTTAAGAGGGATTTTATTCAGCTGGAGATGTGCAGGGTGTGAATTTGAGGATTAAGAGAATTGTGTGGGGTTGTTTTTGAGGCTGGCTAATGTGGAAAACATATTTGACCTTCCTGAATGTTAACAATGCCTGAGTGGAACCGGTCAGAGTTCAGAGATGCGATAACGCCCCTCAGACTGGAGTTGTGTGGTACGTGTGTGCACAGTCCCGCACACCAGCAGCAGATCTATTCCATTTGTTCAGCTCTGCAGTAAATGTTCTGTGTTTCCTTTTTCCAGTGTAACCAATGTACATGCTTCTGTCTTAACTAGGTGCCTGCAGCTTAAGGAGATTTGTTTTCACACTTTAAATGATTATCTTATGTTTTATGTTGCTAGGCCAGGTACAAGCAGAGTCTCGATCCTACGGTGGATGAAGTTAAGAAACTGTGCACGTCTCTGCGGCGAAACGCCAAGGAGGAGCGGGTGCTTTTCCACTACAACGGACACGGCGTCCCCAGGCCCACAGTAAATGGGGAGATCTGGGTCTTCAATAAGGTGCGTCATGTGCAGCTGAACAGCAGGCTCTGGGTCACCACTGTGTGAATTACCAAAGGGTTCTGTTAGAGAACTGCTTGATTTTCAAGGCTTAAAATGTGTTCACAGGTATTTGTTTGGTTCCCTGCTGGCAGCTGTTTGCTTCCTTCGTGTTCTTGAAGTCCTGTGAGGCCAAATAGGCTGTCATCATCTCCCGGCGGGGTGGGAAGGTCTTCTCTCAGATGCGCTAAAGCTCATCTGCAAACATGGGAAAGCCAGCTACGTCTGCTGGCCTCAACTGCTTCCCAGAGGTAGCGACCAGCTCTCTCGTGTCTGGGCAAGCAGCGAGGCTCCCTGATGGACCTGGCTTTGCTGCTGTACGTCACTGACTGGTTAAATTTACCCTTCAAAGCTCTACTGACCCTAAAGAGCCGTTGCTCAGACTAGCTAGAGGTACTGCATGAGGACAACAGCCCTACAGCTGGCTCTGCTTCCTGAGCTCAGAGTGCTGGAGAGTCTCTGGCTGTGACAGAATGGGTGTCCTGGAGTTTGTAAAGGCTTTGGGTCCTCCTGCTTAGCCCTGGCTTGGAGCCGTGGTCTGTACAGCCGTGTAGGTCAAGTGTTGGAAGCGTGACCTACATGTGCTTTGCTTTCCCCTTTAGTTAAGCTATTTAGTGTCTGTTAAGGGTCACTGATATAGAATGGAGTCTTGGGGAACTGAGAGGTACTGCTCGTAGGTGAAGAGTCCATTCAGCGGCCGCAGGATGTGCTTTCATTGTTGTAGATGTGCTCCTGTTTTATTTTGGGGCTCATTTAGCTTCTTTGCTCGTAATTTACATGCATTATCTTAATAATTGAATGACCATTCACTGGCAGGGGAGAAGGTGCAGGAGGGCATCACGTTATTCTGGTGCATGTGTATGGGAGACTTGATTAGTATTCAGAGGAATAGACAATAAAAAATACTGATCCGGTTTGGAGCTGAATTTGGTGTTTCAGAACAAATCAGTGACCTCGTTCTGAGCTACCAGCAGCGGGTAATAAATAAGGCAGACAGGATGCTGGGCAGAGTGTGTTACATGTGGAAGAGTAGGAAATTACTGCCCAGTGAAGTTGCGTGTTGTGCCAAATGCTTTATTAGGAGCTTACTGGGAATTTGCCAGTTTTCCTGGAGTGTCAGCTGGGGCAGGGAGGTGTGGATGGAGCTGAGGTCTCACTGGTTTGTCTTGTAGATGGTGAAAAAAAAATTGGTTCTTAAAGAGGTTGATGGGGAAAGTTGGAACTTAGTAATTTGTGCAGCATGTTACCAAATACTGGATTTTTGCAAAAGAAGGAATGAGGAGTGGAACTTTGCTTTTAAGCAAAGGACTAAATTTGAGGAATTACTGGGTGGAAATCAGCAGTGTTCAGAAGGCAGTCCTAAGGAGCTCAGCCTCAGGTCAAGCAGAGGGCCCAGCCAGACACCATGGTCCAGCGCTCGTGTGCTGAAGCAAAAGAGCTGCCGACCCAGCTTTAAGCTGCTCGTGCATGCACCTGAAGTCTCAGCGGAGTGAGCACTAAGGCAGAGCTGGGAGGGACCTGGAGAACATCTGAGTAAACCGGACCTTGCTGGCGGATGTGGCTGACCTGTGGTTGTCGAGGAAAGAACATTTTTGGAATTTGTCCTGGCTTCCCCTGGGATGTGGGAGCGTTGTCCTCCTGTTCCCCGGAGCACCTGGTCCTGGCAAGACTCGTCAGGCTGTTGGCAAGGTGTTGGTGCAGGAGAGCGGAGGGCAGCGGGGCAAGCAGAGGTGTGGCGTCTTCCTCGCGCCCTTCCTCCTCCCCTTGAAACACACTCTTCAGAAATCACTGCAGCTCGGTGCCTTCCTGGGCTCAGAGGCGGCGTTAAGGGAAGCAGAAAGTATTTGCAGTTGTAATCCTTTCCCCCAGCTTCTCATCGCAGCTGCTCGTGAATGCAGAGCGGCTCCAAGGCAGCACGTGAGGGCATTTAGTGCTTCAGTGTGTTAGTTTTTGCTTTGTAGCCTGACAGACAAAGCGTTCCTGACCTCCTGCAGTCAGAGCGATAGTGAGATGTGTAAAACTGGGGATGGAGTCCCATAGCTTCCTGGCCACAAGGTTCATTCCCTGAGATTTCTGAGGGTTTCCATGAAGCTCAGAAATCCCAGGGCAGCAGCTGCACACAGCAACCTTCTGAGGAAGATTTTTAGCTCCAGAGAGATCTCTTCAGAGAATACCCTTCAAGCATTGTTTCATCTCTGATAGGCACGGGAAGAAAAACTGTACCAGGCTTCGGAAGGGACGATTGTTTTGAAAATGTCCTTTCCTGGCGCTGTTGTGTGTCACCATTGTACAAAAGGAGGTGAAATGTGTGCGGTGTCAGAAGCAAATTCTGCTGCAGGTGTGAGAATACAGAACACAATGTGTGCATCACCGTTTGTGTTACTGCTGAGTCCTTTAGAAAATCTTTACTCGTCT
>NW_010422701.1:82221-85878 GCF_000710305.1 Buceros rhinoceros silvestris | reverse complement strand
CCTGCTGAGTCCTTTAGAAACTCTTTACACGTCTCCCATCCCCTCCGCAGCTCTGCTGAAACATCCTCTTTGTGACCAGATGGGTCACAAAGGGCCAGAAGGTGCAGCTCTTGCTCACGCTGGAGATCGTAGCCATGGCCGGGTGTTTTTGCTGGCTGCTCTCGTGGACTCTCGTTCAAAGCCAGTGCTGAGTGACAGAGCTGTATGTTGTTTTACGATGGGCTTCCTGCTGGGGCTGGCCCCGTAGTGTGGGCACACACCGAGGGAGGGCTGAGGCAGTCCTCGAAAACCGGGTAATTGGGAGTTATCCGGCGTTTTGCCAGGGTGTGAAGCTGCAATGACACACTTTTCATCTGTTCGTGGTGAGTGCTGTCGTGTTCCTGTTCCAGTGTGGATTGCTTCTGTTTTCTGAGAAAATCCCAGCGTGGTTTCAAAAAGGTAAAAATCAGACCCACCCCCAGCTTCAGTTGGTTATTCTGAAGTCCTGGGGAACTTCTCTGCACAATCTGAAGAATGCTGGTTTTTTACAGGTTTTTGAGCTGTTCGGTAAGCGATAGGTTGTGAAATCTGCTCCAGATCAGTTTCCAGTGTAGTTGTTTGTTGTGTCATTCCTCTAACCAGTCACAGAGGCATAGTGGGAGCTGTACTAACAGAACAGGAACTTTCCTGCTCAAACTCAAAGCCAAGAACAAACCATTCGAGTGAGTTTGTTCCTGCTCGCAGCCCCAGTGTGGCAGAGGCAAGACAAGCAGCCACAGAGACATCACCCTGAGCAGCCGTGCTGGAAAACTAGTATTTAACATTTAACACCCCTTTTTCCTTCAACCGACCGCACTGACCTATCATGAGCCGATTGATACGTGATGGGTGAGCCCCACAGGAAAGTCAGAACACAGAGTTGAGTTCTGGTTGGGAATATCTCAGTGTTAACCACAGCTCGAATCCAATCGCAGCAGCAGCAGCGTGCATTGTCAATGGGAAATAAACCCAATGCGTGTCTGTAAGATCTCATTGGTTTTGTGTGTCAGAACAGGTTTTTGTCGGTAACTTACTATGACTGGAACGTGCCTCTCCTGAGTGATGTCCTTAAAAAAGGTCGAGGCCAAGAGCCAGTTGTTCATTCCATCTGGCAACAATTCACGAAGCCCTAAACCTCCCTAAAACTGCGGCTGTTATAAAGAATTTTCCCTATTAATTTTAATGAAACCACCGAAACTTTTCTATATGGACAAAACTGGTTTTTGAAATGACTGACTTTTTCCTGCTGTCTCTGACGTGGTTCACGATCGTTTCTGTCTTTACGCTGATCTGTGTCCCTGAAAACTTGATTTTCCTAGAAGTTTCCTGGTTTCATTACAGCTGTTGTAAGTCTCTGGCATATAGATGGGAGCTGAGATCCCCTCCAGCACTCTGCCGCGTTAACAGGGCCACAGCAGCTTTTCCCGTGGGTTTTGGGCAGAGCTCGGTGACCCGTGGGTCCTGGGGCTGCAGACGGACGGGATCGGCTGACAGCCCCGTGTTGTGGCAGCGGCTCTGCCAGCTCCAACGGCAGAAATTGGTTTGTACTTTCAGTTCTGCCACTGAGTTTGGGGCACAGCCCTTCACAGCCGGTTCCAAATGTCTGGTGTTTGGTCCTCATTGTAGTTTAAGAAGCTCTTGCCTCCGATTACCTGGGGCATTTAACCTCGACAACAAGGAACGAAACCCTTCCCGTTTACGGAGGGGGCATTGCTGGCCCTTCGCTGTGAGGGCTGTGTTGGTTTAAACTTTATTGGATAATTCTGGAAGTTGTGCAGAAGTTAAAAGCTGTAATAAAATGATGAAGCGTCTCGTTAAACTAAGACGACGTAGCTGCCGATGGGCTACACAGTCTCAATTCCCCACTGTGATGTATTGACGGTGTTCTCGCTTTGCCGTGGTGGATGTTAATTTACAGACGGCTGGTTTACACCTTCATCAGCAGAGCAGAAATCCAAAGTCACACAGGCCTGTTAGCTGCTGCCTGGAGTTGTTAACCTTGTGCAAGCGCTCTGCTGAGGTTTGAATGTTACTGCGGGGTTCAGGTTTCAAACCTTACCTCAGTACAACCCACTTGTCACCAGTGTTGGCTTCACAGTCCTCGTCACTAGTGGACGTTGGTGGGTGTTTGTATGGGCTAATATGCCCAGTGCTCAGTCTAGGTTTTGCTTTGTGGTCTCAGAGTTGGAATTTTCTTGTACGTATCTTTTATCTCACCAATTGAAGTTGTTTCTCGGTCTCTTTGTAACGTGAGTGTTCTTTTTCTTCCTACAGAACTATACTCAGTATATTCCTCTGTCCATCTATGACCTGCAGACCTGGATGGGCAGCCCTTCCATTTTCGTCTACGATTGCTCTAACGCTGGCCTTATCGTCAAGTCCTTCAAACAATTTGCACTACAGAGGGAGCAAGAGCTGGAGGTGAGGTCATGGCCTGCTGCGGAGCTTTCATCCCTGTTTGTGCTGCAGGGTTGAGTTCAAGCTTGCTTTGCTAGATAAAGCTGAAAAATGTGTTGAAAATGGTGTTAGAAGGCAAATTAATTTGCAAATAATTTTGCCACTCCAGTCTCTCTGGTTCCATTTGCTGTCCTATTAAACTTGGGATAATTTTTAATATAAGCGCTAATTAAATGGTGATGTTAATAGCATCAATTTGTGCCCTAATGGTCTTTTCTGCTGAGACAAATGCTGGGGTGAACTAGACATATTTATTTTGGTTGCAAAAGTCTGGTGTCTGGGTACGTATTTGGTGCAGTTAAAGTTTTGTGAAAATGTGAAACAAAATCCAGTAACCTTGGTGGACAGCGGGATTGTCACTGGTGGTTTCAGTTTCACAGCGTGCTGAAGTTGGAGTGTGGCTCAGTGAAAAGCTGTCTGTCCGTGCAAATTTATTGCGGTAAATCCGAAATGCAAAGTGGGAGGTAAGAAGTGCAGCCCCTTGGGATGGGCAGGCTCCCCACTGCTGGCTTTAGCTTACGCAGAGCGCATGGTTTTAGGGGGTAACTTCTGACACTCACGGTTCTGAGACACTGTATTTAAAAAGGAAAAACCAACCAAACTCCAGGGAAGGAATATCGAGTGACTGTCACCAACACACCCTTCGAGCAGATGTGACTGGAATCCCTGGCTGTCAGTCCTGGCTTTTGGAGATACTTTTGTGGAGGCTCTGCCGGCAGGTGGAAATGCCATTCTGCTGACAGAAATCAGTCTAATAGCTTGAGGCGGGGAGGTAATGTCATTCTGCCTTCTCTTCAGCCAGTGATAACACCGTAACAAACGTCCCAAGGTCTGTGGCTTGGGAAGAACGTGAAACTGCAGGACACAGATCAGTAGTCCTGGCCACAGATGCCTTTTGACAGTTCCCGTCTTTTTAAGCCAAGGAAAACAGCTGCTGGTCATATTCCATTCCCCTTTTCCAAGTTTTCTCTGTCAGCTGTGACTTTCAGCGTGGTGTTTTTTGGGGCTTTTCTCTCCTGTTTGTCCAATGCACCCTTCTGGATTTGATGTGGCGTGGTATTAAGTGGGATGAATTAGTTGGAAAGTTCATTTTTCCAGGTGATCCTGCCTGTATTTATTTGGGTTTTGTAATAGGCAGTTAATTTCCTGACCTGGAAACGGGCCCCAGCTTTTAGAAACTGG
>NW_010422701.1:71274-82124 GCF_000710305.1 Buceros rhinoceros silvestris | reverse complement strand
TTTGAGAAACGATAATCCCTGCTGCCGCTTTCTGGGCCATTTTCCTGTGGGGCACCGCTCGGCAGGGCAGCAGCGAGCCCGTGAATGGTGGTGCCAGAGGAGGGTGCGGAGGGTGCCAGGCGCAGAGGGTGCCAGGTGGGCGCTCGACCTCGCTGCAGTGAGGGTGAAGCGGTGTCTGCAGAGCAGCAGCCCCCTGGTAGTACCACCTCGCTGTGCCTGCCGTGGAGCTCCACGCTTTGCTGGGAACGGGGAGTGGAAGGGGTGGCGCTGGATGCTCTTAATCATCTCATTAGCTCGCTCTGATGATTCTGTGAGTGTGTATAAATACACCGTAATTCTGGAGAATTAAGCAGCGCTTGACGTGTGCCGTGCGCGCAGTGCTAAAGCAGTGGGCTGGTTAGTTCTGATTAATTTTCTGTGTAATTGTGACATCGTGTTTCCTCTGACTCACGCTGGCTTCGCACAGCAAAGGTCTGCTGGCTTGAGGCCACGCTGGAGATGGGCAGAAGCAAAGGCTGAAAGGCGTCTCCCAGAGTTGTGCTTTGCTGCATGAGACATGCCACCTTGATTTTCAAATGTACCATTTGAATTTTCACCAGTACAGCTGTGTACTGACTGGTTTGTTCTTTGTGGGGAAGTTTGGGGTGGCGGTGTGAGAGCCTGTTCCTTGTCCCCTCCAGCATGGTCTGTGACTAACTAGAACTAATTGGAGCTGAGGAACTTGTAGTTTTAATTTTTCCAGCTTCAACATTAATTCTCAAAAATTTAGCATAATGGCAGCCCAGCAGAATGTTACCTGGCACGAGAGGAGCGTCATGGCTGGGGGGAGAATTCTTCTACTCCTCCACCTGCTGGGAGAGAGGAACATCTCCTCTGCTGCAGCTGCACTGACTGCCCCAGGGGCGAAGGGCTCTGGCAGCAGGAGCTTGTGGAGCTGGAGCAATGGGCAGCTGTGGGGGTCTGTCCCGGGGCAGAGCCCCTCCCAAGGTACCTTGGATAGGTCTGTTAGTCCAAAGCGCTTGGTTTTCCATCGAGCGCTTGTTTCTCAGACTACACTGGTACCAAGGCATTTGCAGAAAGAGTGGACTGACAGACGGCTGTTGTTCCCTTTTGGTGAATCCAGCGTCTAGCGGAGCGCTGGCACAGTGCCCTGTCATTGACCCACGGGTCTCTGTTCTGAGATTGTGCCCAATTAAATAGAAACTAAATCGAGTCTTGGAAGATTATGTCTTGTTAGAACAGTTCTAGATTGTGAGATGCAAAGACCATACTTTATAGAGTTATTTTTCAGCATAACATTTGCTATTTAGAGAGGAATTACCCCATTTTTTCCATCCAGAGGAGTATGTGTAAGAACTTTGAACCCTGTTACTAACACATTGATTAAATCGTGTCTCTGCTGACGCATTAATATTTGCATTGCAGGAGGCAGAGCATGTTCCTTTTTCTCTTTTTGTTACATGTGGTAATTTTCTCTCTTCCTTTTTCCAGCTTGACTTTTTTGCTCTAGAGAAGCAGAGAGATGTGTGAGGAGAAGCACAGGGAGTTCAGTGTTCTGGCTTAGCAGCAAAAGTCATCTCCACGCTCCATGGCAGGAGATGCTGCTTCTTACAGCCAAATGAGTTGCAGTTTTCCATTGGAGCAGTTGTGCCATCTGTGGTGAATGGTTATGAGCCACAGGAAGGACGGGTTTTGCTTAAACGTAAAAGAAGGAATAATTAGCCCCACTTGCTTCTGCAGTGCTGGCTTCCAGGCTGGCAGATGTGAACCGAGGACTCTGAAGCGGTGGTGGCAGTTCAATCTGTTGCAAGTTGCTGGGTTTGATGTGTGGTTTTGTTATGGTAAATACACTTAAATACTGTCAATTATATGGGAGTTACAACTATGACTGGTGCTACCAGTTGTAAGTGCCTCCAAATCCAGAGATCCATCAGACTGTGGCAGCTCTTCAGGGGTTGTTTTCAAGGTGGGATAGAAATGAACCCCACGGTGTCCACCGCAGTGCTCTCCTCCATCTCTCTAGGTGGCTGCCATTAACCCCAACCACCCCCTTGCCCAGATGCCTTTGCCGCCCTCCATGAAGAACTGCATCCAGCTGGCAGCCTGCGAGGCCAGCGAGCTGCTGCCCATGATCCCCGATCTGCCAGCCGACCTCTTCACGTCATGCCTTACTACGCCCATCAAAATCGCTCTGAGATGGTGAGTATCTTCCCCACGGCAGAACACGAGTGTGTGAGTTGTATAGCTCGTTTGTTGGAAAGATAGGTTTGTTAATCCAAATGCTTCATCTCACTGAAAGTTTCTCTGCCAGATTGAATTACAGGATTTGAACTGTGCATTTGGGACAGTTTTTTGTTAATCAGCACTGGAAAGGTGAAAATATTGTTGTCTTCTACTTATTACGGTTTAGATTCCAGCTCAATATCTAGGTTTGCTCAGATTAAGGGATTTACTGTTCTGGGAATTAAATATCTGCTTCTTCAGAGAGCAGAAATAGTGCAGAGTGCGATACAACTTGCTGTGAATTGTCCTTTGTACAAATCATATTCCAAACACTGCGGCTGCTGTAAATAATACAGTAGCATTAAACAACGCTGTAGTGAGAGAAATGGAGCGATAAACCAAAGGAAGATGTTATGGGATGACATACCAAGTTAATTAGGTGGAAAGTTATAAAAGACTGTTACTGATAGCAGGAGCTTTCAAAGAGCGGCTTGTTTGCCCAACAGTAGAGAGGGTGATGGACAACTGTGGTGCCAGCCGAGGACGCGGGAGGAACCCAGCGTGATCCTCTCCAGTGTGTGGGCAGCCCAGTACAAGCTTCAGGCCATTTGCTGGACTAGGTTAGAGCAGGCGGGAGCCTGTCGACGTTGCAGGTGATGGTGAGCGATTGAATCACCTCAGCTTCAGCAGTTATTGGCTGTCTTCTGGAGATACGTCATGACGTGCGGTTCTGACCCTCTTTCTCGCTTACATAAGCAACAAACTGAGTGAGTCAGTGTGGCCAGGTTCTGGTTTGGATGCCTAGTGCCTGTGGCCAAAACCTTTTGCTCGTGTGAGGGACAGCAGGAGATCTGGTTCATTTTTTGTCTCAGTTTTGATGTTGTGGCTCACAATGTGTCTTCTCACAGAAGAGTCACAGCTTGTAAAGATGGGATAATTTTGAAAAGCAGGGCAAAGAGCTTCAGGGACATTAGGAATATTTTCACGAGAGGGTTTTGACAGAGCTGGGCATGGGTTTGCTGACCCAGGGTCACGGACCAGGAGTCCGAAGTACTGCGAGACCAGCCCAGAGCTCCCGCCAAGGAACAGCAATCCTCTGTGTAAGTCAGGCAGGGGTGTGCTCCTCTCACAGCTGTAAAATCCTTTTCATCTTACTTTCTCCTTCTTCTGTGGTAAGAACAAACCATGGTGGTGTTTTTGAAGATACCAATGTGGCTGCTGTACTCGCCGCTCCTCCAAACTGACAGTGAGCACTCGCAGGTACACGTTCTCCTGAGAGAACTGTCTCCCTCTGGGACAGTGGAACGTCCGCTGTCACTGTGATGGCTCATCCCTGCTGAAGTGACTGTCGTGACGTGGAGCTCTCCTGCCTTGCTCTTCCCGATGCTGACGTGGCGGTGCGAGCTGGCTCTGAACTCTGCCTGCTCTTCAAACATTCTCAAGCTGCTGCATAAATCCTTCCCTTGAAAAGCTGAAGGAAGTTACTGTGCAGCAAAATTCCTTGAGGAGAGCTTTGAGAAATACCGTGTTGTATAACCAGGGAGATCTGGTTGCAGGGAACTGCCTGTATCCCACGGCTGCTCTCAGACCACTGCTATCCAAAGATGAAGGAGTTCAGATTGCTCCTGGTTTTATCTATAGAGAAAGACGTTGAAATTCAACAGAACGTCCCACCTGAGTAGCCCAGGGCTCGCAGCAGGTGACAGGGAACACAACTTGGTAAATACAAACACTTTTCAAAAAAACCACTTGTTGAAAGGCTTCCACAGGCAATAAATTAACCCCAAAATGACACAGGATGCAGCAAGGGGAGATTTCGGTTCAAGCTCTAGGGAGATGTTGTCACCGAAACACCCTGTTGCTGTGGAGAGGAGAGTGAAGCAGCTGCATCTTGGGGTGGGTACGCTGAGGCTGGCAGTTATTCTGAACAACTCCTTCCTGTGCGTAAAATCCATCCCCTGCAGACACAGTGACACCGCTTAATCGTTGTTGTTTTCACTAATTCAATAAATCTTTGGGAATCCCTAGCGTGGGCTTTGGTGCCGGTGGAAGATTAACTGCATTAGAGCAAGCCGAAGCTTCGTAAGTGGAGTGAGAACTGTTGGCAACGGGACGTCCGGGTTCTCCTCCCCTTGCCATGACCAACCCACGCTGCAGTTTGTGCCATGTTTAACTGGAAACGCTGAGGCTCTGTAAGGGGAGGGTTGGTGGGGTTTTTTCCTATATGCTGAGAAAGGGGGTTTTGGATGTTGTGATTGTTCAGGAATTGCCTGTTGCTTCATCTCCATGGGAACGTGTCTGAGCGGGTGATCAGGGCAGGCTCTCAAGCAGAGCTGCTCCTGCTGTAAACACCGGAGATCCTCAGAGCTGTGTCCTGTCTGTGTTTGACAGGAAACACATCTGTACGACCGTGGCTCGGGGGCAGGGTTTAAAGCCATTCACCTCAGGGCCAGGGAGATGCCGTGCCCGCTCCGGGTGGGAAGACACTTTCTACCACAGCTGACCCAGTGATTTCGAGTTGCTTACTGCTCAAAACCATGTTCTCTCTGTTCTCTGATGAAGACTATGCTCCTTCCATGTTCCCCGTGGACTGGTGCTCTTGCAGTTGTGTTTTTATCCACCACTCCCATACATAACAAGGGCTTGTTTGCGGAGCGTTGTTGCTTGCTGCTGTTACACAGATCACAGGCACAGCCAGAGCCTCCTCCCACCGTCCAGCTGCTGGATGCACACCCTGTGTTGGGGTCCTATCGCAGACAGTCGCCCAAAAAAAAGATGTCAATCTTCGTCATTTTTTTGTTATCTCTTTTGCTCCATGCTCGCGCTCTTACTAAAGCCAACCCAGAGCCCTGAGGAATTGCTTTCGTAATAACATTTTGGCAATTCTGGCCTGACAGGCTAATGAGGTTTTGTATTTATGGGCAAATAAAAGTTTGATGAATAAATGTCTATGCATCCCATTTTGCACTCTTTATTTTAAACAAACAACTGCTGGACAAAATCACTCATGGACTGGGGCTGCAGCTGCTTCCACTTCAGTTTGGTTGCAGAGGAAGACAAAGCGATGCTGGTGAGGGAAGCAGGGTTGGCCATGCCCTGTGAATGCGGAGTGTGAAACTCCTGAGGACAGGAATGGGGAGCGGGAGCTGTCGGGATGCTGCTCATTGCTGTGTGAGCTGGTGTGTCCCCGGGGCAGGTTGAGCTATAGATAGCTGAGCATGAGGCAGGCTCCGAGCGAAGCCCCACGCATCGCTCGTCTTGCCTGGTGAGTGCTCACCGGGGAGCAGGCGGAGCTGTAGCAGGAGCAGGCGGAGATGAGCGTGTGTTTGTGCCCTGGTTTACGCAGGTCTGTGTGGCTCAGGCTGGCTAAAGCAAAAAGCGGCTGTGCTGGATGCTGTGATCTGTTCTGCGTCATACGCTCGTGCTATCGTCGGTCCCTCAGGACACAGAGGAGCTGCAATCGCGTATGCAGGGTTTTACACATTGGGGAGGAGGCTCTGCTTATCTCCATTGTTTGAGGGGCCCTCGGGCTTTGAACCATGAAGTCCCACTCATACAAGAGTAATGGGGGTCCTGAAAAGTGCTGGCAAATCCCCAGACCAAAAAGAGATGACGTGTTTGGGAGCTGCCCAGAGGCAGGAACCTGAGATAGGCAGTTTGTACAGCGGAACGCTGCTGCGGCGAGCTTGGGAGCGCATGGAAAGGAGGATCCGTGACAGCTGGTTGGGTCAATTAAAACAAACATTTAAAGTGGTTTTTTTCTAATGTATTTATTGTGCATTTCTGCTTGTGATTTGGGAGGTTAACTGAGCCAATCCTCTATCCCACATTTACTCAGCAAATCTAAACTGAGATTCAAAATATTGCTGTGATACCTGAGCAGAACCCGGTGGAGCATCATTACATGTTTTTCTGGTTTTCTTCTATATTGCCGGGCATTTCCTGGTGTGTTCACATGCAGCTCTATCGTATTTCACCTGATGTTTGTGATGGTGACACCAACCACCATGTGAGACGTCACGCTTAGAGCCTGGGTGTGGTGACAGGAGGCTGCAGATACAAGATGAGGAACGTTTTGTTGGGTGTGTTACGTGGGCGGTCAGTGGTTGTTAGAGAGGAGGTGCCGATAGTCTGCTGCTGGTTAACGGGGGGGTCAGTGAACTAACTGCTTTCACGTGGTCAGGGCAGCGGTGGGGGCTTTCACTGTGACAGGCCCCCATGTGCAGAGGCAGGAAGCACTTGCTGCTCTCCTCCTGCTCTGGGGAATGTCAGACAGCTCCACGGGCAGGGCAGACAAGGAGCGTTTTCCCTAGCCAAATGCAGTCTGGATTTATTTGTCTTCTTTGAGGAGCCTTGAGCTCAACTGAAACAAGTGAGCTCTCAGCTGCTGCCCCAGCGCAGTCCCAGCAGCTCCCCAGGGAGGTGCCGAATGCGCCTGGACGTGATGGTGTCTGTTGTAGGTGACCCTCAGAGACGAGCCTGTCCCACTCTTGTGAGAGCTGCAGGAAACGCTCAGTGCACTGGCACTTCTCCGGCTGCATGTGTGGGACGAGCTCTCTGCCTCTAATCCACCCAGCTGGCATCAGAAGCTTGTGCTCAGGAGACGTCCTTCCGGCAGGAGGCTGATGGGGTTGTGTGCCTGGTGGCAAAGATGCTCTGCTGCCAGGCGAGAGCCCGCTCGTTTGGCCCCGAGGAGATGGGCTGGCGCGAGCAGCGCGGGGATGCTGGGCCTTTGTGCAGCCCGTGTCTCGCAGCAGCGTGCAGCGCTGCCCTGTTAGTCCTGAGCCTGTTAGCACTGCTGAGGGCGTGAGGCGAGGGCAGAGCACGGCTCGGATGAGAGGCGTCCGGGGTAAATACAAATGCTGCGTGGTGGGATGATAGGTGGGACTCTGCTTTCTTCAGAGGAGTATGAAGCTGTGCTGGCTCTGTTCTGGCCCTCTTTCAGGCACTCACAGTGTAGAGGTGTCGAGCAGAGAAGTCGGAGCCTCTTTTGGCATCCTCAGCCCATAGGGAGGCTCCAGCCTGATTCCAGTGACCTAATTCTGCCGTGCTGCATCCCGCCTCCAGTTTTTGTTGGAGAGGGGTATTTCCTGCCTGCTTCTGTGAAGCAGCGATGTAAGATTTTTATACTTTAGCAGATAGTGCCGGAATCCCACTGCAGTGTTTGTAAATAGCTTTCTGGCATGGGTTTTTTAATGATGGATGGCGCACACACAGAAAAGCAGCCTGGGGAGCACTGCGCCTTCAGAGCCCACCCCTGCTCCTGGCAGTAGTGGGTGTCCTGCAGACAGGGGATGCCACGAGGAAACCGGAGGGTCCTCAAGACTTCAGAAATGGGCTCTGTGAGTCTTGTCTTTGAAGAAGTAATTGTTCTCCCCTTGACCTGGGGAAGAGCCTTTGGGTGTCGTGGCTGTGGTGAAAGGAAGGGCCCTTGCTGTGGCACCTCCTGCTGCGCTGGGTGTGGGAGGTGGGTGCCCCAGGCAGCCAAGCCCTGCCAGTCCCACACCGCCCACGGTGCTTTCTGTTCTGTCCGAGTGAAGTGCAGGGGTTAAATACCACCCTGTATTGTGCTGAGGGGTGAGTTCTTCCGTGAACAGCAGAGGGTGGATTTCTGCAGGGCTGGGAGAGTGGGCTGGGACGGTGGTGATCCCACCGAGGGAGAGATCTCTCCAGTTACACGTGCTGATCTTTCTTCCCAGATCTGTTGTTTCCCACGTCTGCTCTCGGGGCCCCAAAGCATGTTCCTGACAGTCCTGGAGGAGGGAGACTGGGAGCGCCCAGAAACTGGGCCAGCAGTCGCCGTGTCTTCTCGCGCTCACTCGGGTTTGGGGACTTGGGGCATGCTCTGACCCAGGCAGTGCTGCTGGACCTGGCCAGGGTCCTGCGGTAGCGATGTGTGTGACGCTGAGGAGATGGAGTCAGCGGGTTTTTTAATTAAATAGTTGAGGAGTTTGAACTTGGCGCATCCCTCTCGTTCCCTGCCTTTCTCCCTTTCCTGCCTGCGGTGCCAAACCTCTTCAGGGAAACCCGGCCAACACTCATCATTATGCCAGCAGCATAAACCTCCTCGGCTCTCGTGTCATCCTCCTCCTCCCGAGAGACTGGATGACTGAGCCCTTTCCCCGCCACTGCGTGTTGGAAGTCTTGTCACCGTGACAGTTACAATACCCCAGTTTTGACGCCTGACGATGGAAATCTCCGCATAATCACGAGGGTGACAAGTATTGAGGGCTTCGTTTGGGTCTTATTACGCTGTGGCAAAGTTTTCTACCCAAACACTGGTTTAAAAGCAGAAGCACTGTAATAAAGAATCCTCCTTCCGTAGTCTTTCACAGAACTTTGTCATTAGATATTCAATTAGCATGTTTTATTTCTGTTCTCTGCTCCACAGGTTCTGTATGCAGAAGAGTGTCAGACTGGTGCCTGGAGTCACACTGGATTTAATAGAGAAGTAAGACACATTTTATGAATTTTTTTGTCTTTCACTGTTCCTCTGAGTTCCCTCATTATTTCGAACGGTTCTCTCATTTGTCTGCAAGGAAATTTCTTTGGAAAGCTTCTCGCAGACCTGCACCTGCAGTATCTGTCACTGCTTGTCTTACCGTGTACTGCTGAAATGAGCAGTGGCCATAAAAGTGAGCGGTTGCTGAGCAGCAGTGCCGCAGCCCGGAGTTACGGCTGTGCTGGGGCTCTGCTCGGTGAGTTCAGAGCCCCGTCGTTCTCGCTGCTGGCACTGCCATCCCACGCCAGCCAGAGCCACGGTGACTGCAGGCACAGGTTGTGGCCACGTTCTGGGAAGTCAGCGCTGAAGAGCCACGTGTGTGGCTGGTGTTGCTGGGTTTAGGTTAGGGGATTGTTGATGGAGGAGAGGTGCTCACAGCCTGACAAGCTCCACACTCCCTCCAAAACCAGACAGAAAACCACGTCACCAAACATGCTGTTTGTCACTCGCTCCCTGAACTGTCCTGCTGTCCTTCCGTAGTGCCGTTGTGTGTCAGAGACACCACTGAGACCCCTCATAGTCCCTTTGTGCGGGTGATGTTGGAGCACAGTCACTGGTTGTCAGGCTGAGAGGCACACTGATTAACCAGGGCAGCTGTTCTTTACATTCTACTACCGTTTCCACAGACAAGGTAGACTTGAAATAATAGTAATGGTCTTTGCTGGGTTTTAAGATTTATTTTTTTAAGGGGATGCGTATTCTCAGAGACAGGACTGGAGGTGCCTGCAGCCGCTGAATGCGGCTGGTTTTGAATGTCCTGTTCTTGGAACGTTGACATGCACACACAGGCTGTCTGGGAGTGTTAATTAAAGATCATTTGTTCCGTTGCTGAGGAGTTTTGACTCTAAGAAGTGCTGTTGTTGAGGTTAATTGGAGCTCTTCTGGCAGCTGGATGTCCAGAACCCAGTCACCCTCTTCTGTCCAGGATGGACACTGGAACGAGAGGGTGTCCTGGAGGGGTTCAGAACAAAAACCTGGATAATAAGTGTGAATTCTTAATAGAAATATATCATTGTATTTCCTTGGTTTTTAATAAGCTTCTGCCTCGTGCAGCGACGTGCAGCAGCCGTTCTCTGCTCGCGCTGCCAGTCGCAAATGATCTGTTACGGCCGAAGCGATGAGGGTGCGATTGCATCAGCTAAAATTTCCTGTGTTAACTTGCACGTTTTACATTCAGATGAGGTTAAAGATGCTTCTCGATGCTACGAACTCTATTTCAGAGGCACTGATCTTACCAAAATAAAACCAGTTTTTCGGTTTATTAGTCAAATAACAGAGGCAGCACCCCATCTGTCAGTGGAAGTGTGTCATAGTGGTTTTCAGAGGTGCCTCAGTCTGGGAAGAGGTTCACCATGGGATGACGTTTCCTCCAAAAGCTGTTGTGGAAGTGGGGTGGGTTTGGTTTTTCGTTTGGTTTTGAAGAGATGGGAAGCGGGAAGGACATCGCCCCGGGGTTAGCCCGGCCTTGCCTGTGGACTCACAGGAGTTCGGTGTGAGGAGGTCAGGCGGTCCTGAAGGTCCAGGCAGTTCTGTGGTGGGGAGGTCTGTAGTTCCCTGACTGTTGTTTAAGTGGGCGCAGCGAAGGGGCCATTGTTTGGACCACGGCAAAGGTGAGCAGAATTCTTCCTGAATCGATGGGCTCTTCATCAGCATGGACTGGGGTCACCTCAGGCCACTGGATAAATGTGTTCCAGAACAATGACTGTATTATGTTAATTGCAATTAACATGCTGCTACAAGAGTGCATCTAATCAGAGAACATATGTGCGGAGCGAGGAAGGGCCGAGCCAGGTAGCTGCAGAACCGACCTCCCTGAGCGCTCGATGTGCTGCTGAGGGTTAAGTGCTCTTCAAATAATGGTTTACCAGCAAAAAAAGACTCAGGGTTCCTGGTTCGTGTTGGTTGATTCCACGGCACACGTGCCTCTTTAAAGGGTGCCTCCATGGGAAGCAGCCAGAAGGAGGTTCTGGTGGATGTAAAATATTTAAACCTCATAATCTTAATCTGCGACATCTATCAATCATAGAAAACACATGTTTTTCATTACAGTCTCGAGGCAGGGCTGGAGTACTTCCTGGATCGCCTGGGTGTATATTGTCATTTATAAGGTACTTGTCCTTAAACC
>NW_010422701.1:70851-71083 GCF_000710305.1 Buceros rhinoceros silvestris | reverse complement strand
CTTGAAAGGCTCAGGCTTCTAATTACCTAGGATGAACCAGCATCCTGATGAGTAAACGTGCGGTGTATCCTGATGTGCCTTTGCACGACAGATCTTCTGAGCAGAAGCCAGAATAATGCCTAGTTTAGAAATAAAGATCTTGGCTGGAGCCAGACAGTAAAACATGAAGAACAAAAGGAAGGAGAGCGCCGTTGGTGAAGTGTGAGGAATTAGGAGCCTCTGGCTGCCGCAT
>NW_010422701.1:66339-70630 GCF_000710305.1 Buceros rhinoceros silvestris | reverse complement strand
TCGAGTGGCTGCCGGTAGAACGAGCTGGGGCTTTGTTCTGCTCTTTACAAATCGCAGTACAAGTCGTAAGGCCAAGGTGTCACTTGGAGCAGGGTGCCCCGAGTGGGGGGTGGATGAGGTTGCTGGAACCCCTGTTGCTGCGTTAGGCTCCCTCTCTTGAGGTGACATTGCAGGGGAGCGAGAATGAAAAGTCTCTTCCCCGGAGTTGTTATCCTGGGGCCTTTTTGCAGAGGGAGGGAATTCTCTGAACAAAATCCCCCATGACTTGGGAGCTCTTCATGCCTCTGGTGGGGCCACTTAAGAACCAGTCTTTTCAACTGACCGCATGAGCCTGGACCCGCAGGTCACTGTCATGGCTGGGGAGGAGCCCAGCCCCCTCCCTGGCTGTCAGGCTGTGTGACAAAGGACCTTTTCCGACTGTCAGCTCTGCGTCACACAGGCAGCAGCAGCGTGGGAGACGTTCATCTTGCTGCAGCGTGTGCTGTTGCTGCTCCGAGAGCAGAGAGCCCATCTCTAGGCTGTCACTCACCAGCGCAGAATCCATTTATAGAAATCACTAGAAATAACAAATCTGAGATAAAATTATGTTTTGTTTCCACTTTAAGTATTGTCGAATGTCACAGACTGGAAATGATTTATGTTTTAATGTCTGTTGATTATTGGTGAGTAATGGTTCGGCAGGAGCCAAGAGAAAGAGGAAAAATAAAATCCCCAAAGATCACATGGCAAAACTAAATAATTGGAGAAAATACAGAAATTGTACCGTAACACACCAAGTACCTTTGGTGCATGCTCGCAGACCTTGGCCAACCACTTGCCTTCAGGATGGTACATTGGAGGGTGGGAGAAGGAAGGCAGCTGTCCCAGTGATCCCAGTAGCAAATCTCAGTTGCTCCAGTCTCTTTTAGTACCTTTTTCCATCCCGGGCTGGTGTCGTGGCTGGGGGGGTTCGAGTCAGCATCGCCTGGGGCCAGACCAGGCTGGCTGGGAGCAGCAGGTCAGGCGGTGTGTGGTGGGTAACGGGGGGAACGCATAGACTGACTGCACCGGGCACAGCACCCGTTACCCGGGTGGGGCTTCAGCACATCCTTCCCCCGCACGGTTTAACACCAGCAGCAGCTTTTTGCCAACTTCGTGAAGCTGAGCACATCAGTCTTGGAAGAGAGTTTGTTGTGTGGAAAGTCACTGGAAACGATGGTGTGTTTGCAATGAAGACCCAAACCTGTCGAATTCCAGGAACAAAGTGACTGCCTGAGCTTGTGTTTAAACAGACAGCAGTGTTGATGCAAATGTGAAACCGAATTTGCATTTCCAGCACGACACAGCCTTCCCCTCGGAGGACATGCCGCCGGGGCCGCTGGTGTTCAGGCTCGGCAGAAACCCACAAGATTCACCCCTAGATGGAGGAGAGCAGTCGATTAAAAGGAGAAAGTCCTGCTCCTCTGTGCAGGATGAGGCAGGGGCAGATGCTGTAGCCTCTTGGGCAAGTGACTGAAGGCCGCTGACGGCAGAGTGGTCGCTCTGGTGGGACAGGACTGTGGTCTCGGTAGCAGGTCTGGGTCACCACAACCGCATGACATCTTTGCAGATACTTCATCAGCCACGTGCTAGTCCAGGTTCTGAAATACTGCAGCCTGGGGTTTAGATTTATTATTTCATCATGGGAAATCTGTAATTCTGATTTTGATTTTAAACTCGGGTTAGACAGCTTTCAGCCCTTTTGTTTTCTTCTAGAAAATTCAGGAGAAGGTGTGGGAGCAGATCTCAGCAGGTTAAGTGTTAAGCGAGTGCTGTTAGCCACAGTGGAACAGGACTGCGGTGCCCACTGCCTGGGCTAACACCTCGCTCTCAGTCCTTGAACTGAGGAGGAGCTTGCCTTCTGAAGATGTTGTTCTGAAAAGTTTCTCCTCCCTAATAAATCTGGTTTTATTGACAGGGAGTATTTAATCTTATCGCCGTTGTTTCAGGGTCTCAGGCTGTAGTGTAGGCACCACCTGTAGTAAATGCAGTGAAGATGGTACTCAGAAGGGTGGTTTTCATGGCAACACTTCTTCCACGTCCATCCCCAGACAGGTGACAGCGTGGAACGCCGTGTACAAAGCATGGAACGCCGTGTACAAAGCATGGAACGCCGTGTACAAAGCGTGGAACACTCTGTACACGTACAAAGCCTTCCGGCACTCACCAGCAGATCATTTCAGCACCTCCAATGTTTTGTCTTTTTCAAGTAGTTTGCAGCGGCAGCGGGAGCCCAGTCATGGGGTGCTGCTGCTGTTGGGTGGTTCTGGGATGATGAGTTCATGTGGTCTTTGAGCACTTCATCTGTGTTGATCCTCTCTAAGCAGCTCTTGTCCGGTCAGGAGATTTCCACAGCGGCATCTGCCCTGCTGCATTACTGCTACACCGTTTGCTCTGGGATTTGCTTTCCCTTTTTGTCCTGGAAGAACGAAAAATAAATTATGCTTACATTATTTTCCTTCCCAAAACTAAAGTGGTTGCAGATGTTCACAGGGTGTCATTAATACCAAAGCATCTCGTTTTCTGCCATCTAAGTGTGGTGCTGTGTATCCCGGTATCGAACATGTGATAGTCCAAAGCGGAGATAAAGGTGGAGCCCCTGCGAAGGGGAAGGGCTTTTGTTAAACTTAGTCTGGCAAGGCCACTGGTGGTTACACCCAGCACGGGCTCCTGGGTACCCCTGACATTCTGTAGTGCTCGCTTTTCACGGCGGACTGCCATGGTTTAGGGCTCTGTGACAGCATCTGGCAGGAAGCTGATGGGAGAAGCAGCGGCGGCTCCGGAGCTGCGAGGCTGCAGCAGGCGGCTGGGACAGCCTGCCCTTTGCCTGCTCTTTGCCTGCTCTTCCCTCCCTCAGAGGCAGGTCTTACAAACGAGGTCTGCGTCAGCCTCGCTGTCAGCAGAGGCTCTCGCTGGCTGTCAAAGCGTGATGGCAGAGACAGCAAGAGGAGCGACACCGAGACAGCAGCGCTGTTCCTTCTGCAGAGAATGCTTTCTGGAGCCTTGAGATGTCCTGGTTGTGGAGAGGTGCCCAAAGGGAAATTAAAAGCAGCTCTAGTTTATAGCTGGAGGATGGATTTGAAAGAGCACGTGGTGTGAGGGAAATGTACTCGTCCCAAAATACGTTATCTGAAAAATGACGTAAACTTGTGCAGTGGAACCTGAGCGAAGGGACCTCTGCTGCTCTGAGGGAGGTGCAGTGGGTTTAAAATAAAGCATAACTTGTTAGTCCCAGTAAATCATCAGCAGCAAGGAGGCGATTGCTGCGTGTCCCTCGTGTGGCACATAGCAGATGTGGCTGTTGGTTATTCAAAGGGGGTGATGCAGGGCGGTTCTCCTGGCTGCTCCCCCTGGGTTCCATGGTGGGGAGATGGAGGGCACCGGAGGTGTTTAACAGATGGTCAGTCAGCTGGTTCACTGTCCCAGTCCTCTGAGGGTACTGGGATGCCGTCTGAGAGTTACGAGTCCTCTTTCTGTTGCCTTTGGAAGGTTGAGCTTGAGTTCTCAGAGATGATTAAGGTCTGCTCATGGAGTAAGTGTTAAAAATCCCTTCTGTGCTTCGCCCAGCTTGTCATCGGGTCTTACAAACTGCCCTCAAGTTTCTGGGCTGGGGTTTTGAGAAATCCCGTCCAGGAACAGCCAATACCTGGGGTTTCTTTTCATCCGCCGGTTTGCCCTGCTGAGCGTTCCAGCGGTAACGGCTTCCCATGTGCAGCAGAGAACAGCCCTGCTGCTAGTCCCCGTCCAGGGCACCCGGGATCCCACATGCTGCTGGGCTGTCGTGCAGTCAGGAGCTGGAGCGCCTTTCTTTGGGGGCCTGCCCCACACTCCCCCTGCCCTCACCAGTGACCACCCATGCAGAGGTCTGCAAAGCGCTGAGCAGCATTAACTGTCGCTGTGCTGGAGCTGGGTACAGCACTGGTGTTCTGACTGTGTGCGAGGGCAGAAAGAAAGGGAACTCCCCTCGTCCCCATCGGATGTGACAATGCCATCTGATGTGCTCCTCCTCTGAACCGCAGTCCTTCGGAGGTAGCTGTGCATGGTCTGTGAATCTCACAGCCAGGCTGAGGCAGGGCAGTCATACTGTGCATTTAAAATCCCAAATAAAATCTATACTGCACTTGGAGCCATTACTTCAAGTCTTTAAACACAACAGAGGCAGCACAGCTCGTTCCCGAGGAAGCGGGTGTCCGAGTCACGGGGGTCTCGGAGGCTGGGCTCGCTCTGCCAGCAGCAGCCGTGCATGTCCGCCTGACGTTCCTGCTCAGCAACA
>NW_010422701.1:62351-66220 GCF_000710305.1 Buceros rhinoceros silvestris | reverse complement strand
CTCCGCCTGCCGTTCCTGCTCAGCACCATCAGCAAGGTGTGGACCATGGGTTTGTCAGAGAGGGTTTAGGACGAGCTGTGCGCTCTGCACCTCCCCACCTGCTGTAAGGATCCCAACTCCACCCTGGAACACCCTGATTCTGCTGCCACCGACAGCTGGCCTCCCCCAGGCCATCGCACAGTTCAAGCTCCGCGTTGGGCTTGCCGGGGAAGCTCAGCACGGATCCCTTTGGATTCTAATTAATAACACTCTGACTTAGGAAACACCGCTGTTTCGACCGCCTCCCTGGAACACCCTGATTCTGCTGCCACCGACAGCTGGCCTCCCCCAGGCCATCGCACAGTTCAAGCTCCGCGTTGGGCTTGCCGGGGAAGCTCAGCACGGATCCCTTTGGATTCTAATTAATAACACTCTGACTTAGGAAACACCGCTGTTTCGCTGCAGAGGGTGTTCTGCAATGCAAATATTTATGTGGAATCCTCACAAGAGCAGCCGTGTGGCCTTGTGTTCCCTCCGCCTGCTCGGGGGGATCAGTTAACAAACACTCTGCCAGAGATGTAGATTTTCCCTCTGATATCCAGACAGACAGGAATTTTTTATCAGATGTTAATTTCTAGCTGCTTGAGCAACGGTGTTTATTCGAGGGGATGTGCTTCGCCTGAGCCCGTGTGGAAACACTGCGCCGTGGAGGAACGGGTTGCCATAGAGAAAGCGCTTGTTTCGTGCCATTTGTCTTGATAGTTTTAGTATTTGTGAAGAGCCGTCCTTGGCAGTGCCGGGCAGAGGTTGTGTAACTGGGGGGGACAGCCGCGCTCCCAGTCCAGCGCTCGGTTGGGTGGTCGAGGGTTTTCTCCTTTTTTTTTTAATGAGAATCAAACAAGCATTAAAAAGCGTCTTTAGGGAAGCTGATGAGGATGGAGGCAGAGGCTGAGAGACACCAAAGAACAGTTTGCAGCCGCTTTTTTTCCATTAAGTTGTGCCTGTGGGTGTGCCCATGTTGAGTCCTGGTAGAGCGTCTCTTGGTCTCTTCGAGCACATGGTCTCAAACCAGCATGTCTGATGGCAGGCTGGTCCTGGAGTGTCTTTGGATGGACCTCACGTCTTCTTACAGATGAACAAAATCAATGTGAGATTTTCATTCACCTCCTGGATGAAATAAATTTGAGTGACATTTTCAGCCTATAGAAGTGAGATCCTGGACCCAGCCCAGCCCAGTTGCTGGTGGAACATTGCGGCCCCCAAAGCCGCTGTCCTGCTCCGCTAATGCATAGAATAGTAAATGGGAAGGCTAGAGGAGACGTTGATTTGTCTGCTCTGACTTCTGTGTACCTCAGGCTACAGACCTTCACCAGGTTACTCCTCAGAAGAGTCAGCTCGGGCTCCTCTGACCAGTGTGTGCCTTGACCCTTGGAAAGATTCAGATTGAATTCTCCCTTTCTGTTAGCGGTCAGGTGCTCTTCCCTCTGCCTCTGCTTGCGTAAAGCATTTGCTGGCAGCAAGATTCTTCTCCCTTGTAGGTGTTTTCCATGATATTCAGGTTGTTCCTTGGTAGGGTAGGTAGAACGACCTCCTTACATTTCTCACTGGATGCCGTTCAGTCACCAGCTTTTTTAAAGCTTTTTCTGCATCTCCTCTGTTTTGTATGTCCCGTTTTGGAGCCATTTCAGTGACTGCCGAAATGTGAGCACTAGGTCAAACACTCCGGGATCACCCTCAGTGATCCAGGACAAACCCTCTGCCCACTGCCTGCTCCTGGTACACACGACATGGCTGTGCTGCTTCCCTGGGGTGAGGCTCTGTGCCCGGCTGCCTCTGGGACACCATCCTGGGTAAACTGGTGTTTCTTTGGAGGGGGCTGGGTTTCCTTCTGTGTTTTACCACTCAGTGACTCTTCTGCCACGTGGAAATTTTGCAGCAGCGATTCCTTTTCTCTGTAGTATCAGTGTTAAAGCGCAGTGAGCGCAGTGCCAGGACGCTGCAGGCGCTGGGGGTTGAGGGACCGCTCTCCCGATGCCGGAGATGTTAACAGCTCGGGTTGTCTTAGAGTCGTCTGTTAAATGCAGGTTGTCTCATAGCCAAACCACACCCGTACACGTGTATGTAAATCCCTATGTGTGTATAGGCACAGAAGGGCCTTTGCTGGAGCAAACTGAAGCGTTACCTAGTCCCACACTACTCGTGTATCCTGTAATAACCCCTGGCTTCATGGCAGAGCACCTACAAACACTGGTTTATTCAGTGGTCATGGGATGTGCAGCTGGGCCATCCCCGCAGGATCACGGCTTGGCCCTTGCTTTGTGTTACAGGGGATCTCTGTAAGAATATTGCAGCTTTCTGCATGACTGGAGTTATTTTCTCCTATCTAAAATACAACCTTTAAAAAATAAGACAGACGCCAAGCTTTGCTCCCTTTCCTCTCACATCCTGCATGGAGGCAGGGATGGGAGCAGATCACTCCATGGAGAGCTGCCATCCCCGATACCGATCAGTGCCACTTCTTTCTACCTTGAATTATTTAATAAAATTAGTAATTGGGCTCCTCAGCAGTTTTAGTGCCATACCGCAGCAGAAGGGGGCTCCTGTAGGTCTGGCTGACATGACGTTGACATGCTTAGGGTTGAGGCTCCACTCCCAGTTGCGTACTGCCCAGGTGGAGAAAGAGTCAGAGTTGCTGGGGTGGCAGCGCGGCTGGAGCAGTGACAGTGCCGCTGGCTGTGTCCTCCGTGCGCTGCACTGCTAGTCCAGGCTCCTGAGGGGAAAGAGATTCCTTCTCTTTGGGGGGGAAGGAACACAGGGAGCTGAGTCGGATGTGTGGTACCATGAGACAGTTTTTAACAGAAGGACCGTGTTTTCTGACTGCTTAAAAACCAGTGGTTTTTACTTTCTGGACTCTGATGGCTCAGGAGTTTTTACGCGGGTGTTATGGATCGTGGGCACACAGTCTGTGTAAATAAAAATTGTATTTCTGACTAAATATTTCATCCAGAGGTGGATAATGGATCAAACGAAGCAGAGTGGCACTTTAGAAGAAAAAGGCATTTCCACTGCGTCACCTCTGACACCTTCCCAGTTCTCCTTTAGCTCAGGTGTCAATAAAGAGCTGTGTTTATCCCCCCTTATCCGGCAATTCCTCTCGCAAGCGAATCCAAATGTGATGGATTTTGGGTAAGGCACGTCTGTCTGGCGACATTCTCTCTTGTTTAAGAATTAAAGCTCTGGAAATCCTGTCTTAGGTGAGCTCTGGCTGCGCCTCAGAGGCGTGCAGGTGCGTGCACCTCAAAAACACGGAATGTAATAGGACCAACTTCTGTTTGTCCCCGTGTGCAGGATTCCTGGGAGGCTGAACGACAGGAGAACGCCCCTGGGAGAGCTGAACTGGATCTTCACTGCTATCACAGACACCATCGCCTGGAATGTCCTGCCGAGAGGTGAGCCTTGGGAGGGCTCGAGGGTTCGCAGTGGGCATCGCTTGGTGTGAGGAGGAGAATGAAGAGAGAGATAAATGAGCCGCTGAAATAAGGGGACAGGTAAAGCCTGGCGCTGGAAGAACCTGCCAGACTGGGTCATAGGGCTAGCTAAATTTAAAAATTCATTCTGTTTACCAGAAGCATTTCAGCAACCTGAACATTAGGAACCAGAAGGGGTTTTCTAGCACTGATGTGATTGCTTTAGCTTGAACAATTCTCTTTCTTACTGTAGCTGTAAAGAGCAGCCCCTTTTCATCCTCTTTGCTGCTCACGTTCACTGTGAGCAACGTTACCCCGATTCTGTACCCCGTTCTGCTTTGGGTTTGTATTTCTGGAGCATGGGTGGCCGGATCAGTCACCACTCTTCCCGTGGAGCTCTGTGGAGCGCTCAGTACAGCAGGA
>NW_010422701.1:56225-62275 GCF_000710305.1 Buceros rhinoceros silvestris | reverse complement strand
AGGAATTCTCTGCCTCTCCAGAAGGTCGCACCTTTGCTATCTCCTAGGATTCATTCTGGCTCCTCGTAAGCACAGCAAACTGCCAGTTAGCAGGTGTGGCGTTCCGGAGTAAAGAGTACTCAGAGGTCCTTTTCTCCTCATAATTTCCAAAGACATAGTTGGGCTGAGTTTAAGTGAAACACCGAAAGAGGAATTTTATCCAGAAAATGCAAAAAAGCGCCAGGGGTAGAAAGTGCTTAATTCTGTTTGTGTCAAATGGAGAGTGACTGGCAGGCTGTAGGGGACTCAGAAGGCAGGATTTCCTGTTGCGAGCTGTCACGTCACGTCACTGCAGAGCTGTTGCGGATTCCTTAGTGCTGGAACAAACTGTTAACATGATTGTACGTTGTAAGAGGGTTTTGGGTGCTACCTAAGGTACACGGGTTACAAAGATACGCGTTGAGTAACTCCTGTGGTCTCTTGGCAGATCTTTTCCAGAAGCTCTTCAGGCAAGACCTGCTCGTGGCCAGTTTATTCCGTAACTTCCTCCTGGCAGAAAGAATTATGAGATCCTACAACTGTACCCCTGTCAGCAGCCCCCGTCTACCTCCAACGTACATGCACGCCATGTGGTAAGTCCAGCCCGCGGGCCGCCCTCGCTGCGTGCCGGTGCCTTAAGGAGATTTTGGGTGCTATAGGCACGAGAGATTCTTCCTCCTTAAACCTACCCAGCGCTTTGCTGATTAAGGCAGTGGATCACAACTGAAACAGCATGTGGCAGCCTAATACCCATCTCCAAGTGTATTTGTTCTCTGTGCGTACGTAATCGCATCGTAATTCTGTAACACAGAAGCTTCGGCTCAGCTGTGTAATCTTTCACTCCAAATACAAAAGAAATGGGGCATCTGCTACCTTTATTTTCATGAAGCCAGCGGTGACGGGGAAGGGGGATTGCGCCTGGAGGAAAGTTCTTAACTTGCCTCCTGGAAGAAGTTTCTTGCTGCACAGTTCATCTGCTTTTACTGTTGCTTTTAAGATGAGTAATGGCAACGGAGGTGGCAGAGTTATTGAAAAGCTCTTAAATGTGGTTTTGACTGTCAAACAAATGTCCCATGAATAATAAAAATAATAAGAATAGTAATAACAAAAATGCTTGCTTTCATTTTTTTTATTCAGTGTGATTAGGAACAGAACAGTGCAAATGTGGCTGAGCACAAACCGGTCCAGCCAGCTGAGGTGGCTCCTGCAGGAGAAGGTGCCAGCTGGGTAATGCGCTGCAGGGCTGTGAAAGCGACAGGGAGAGGGAGCTGCGGGAGCTTGGTTTGCCCGCCCTTACAAAGTCCTTTTGGAAAGTTTCTGCCATAAAACTGGAGGAAAACACGTGTAGGGGAGGTGTAACCAGGTGGTGCTGGTCGGTGTAACACTGATAGCAGTGTCCGTGCGTTCCAACTACACGGAGTGTGTTCTCTAGGAAACAGAGAGCAGCTGGTGGCAGAGCCTGGGAGCGCGAGCGGGCGCCAGCAGCCTCCAAGGAGGTGTCTGCTGGTAGAGCGGGTCCACTTTAACTGTTGAAAAGCACGGAGGCAGCACGGGAGTCTCCGGGAGGAGGTAGGAGCAGTCGAACAGCTGCACTCATCGTGTTTGTACGTGGCAAACGATGCTCTTAGGTGCTTCGGAGTAGCAACTTCTAGGAAAATCATTTGTAAATATGGTGAGTTTTTATCCTTGTGTCGCGTGAGGGGCTGGGACGCTTGTAGGTGAAGAGCAGAGAGAACCCCTGGAGCCCCTGTGGTGTCTTTCAGGTGATGTGGCCACTGGATGTGGAGGAGCTTGAGCTGCAGAGCTGTGTGTTTCCAGTCACAGTAGAGCAGAACGCGTTTTTGCAGAAATTTTGAAATTAAACCAGTAAATTTCTTGAGTTATTTATAGCTTGTTTATTGCCAGCATATTAAGCCCTCTATTTCCAGATCCTTACGGGAGTGTAATTCATTCTTATTGCTGGTGTATTAAAAGCCTCTGTTTCTGGTTTCCTGTGGGAGCACAACTTGGTGTTGCCATCCCCGTGCTGAACCACGGGGAGAAAATCAGGAAGAGCTGGAGCCCGCTCGGTGTCTCCCGCAGACCTGCGTGGCAGCATCAAGGATCCGAGGAACACAGTCTTTGCTTTACTCATGTTGTGGTTCTCCTGGTGCCAAACGGTGCTGTAAAGACCTCGGAAAGCGCCTCAGACCTCGGCACGGGGGACCAGCGGCAGCGCTGCTTTGTGGGATTCACCAGAAGGAGAAATTTTTTAAGAAAAGGCACACATGGAGCTTCTTCCCTGTGAACCCCAAACACCAGCGAAGCAGAGGATCCCTTGACACACTTTATTCAGTGTCCTCCAAAAAATGCGCGATTTGAAGCAAATTGAGCCAAAGGGAAAATTCCACTTTTGTCAGAGGTGGCTCAGTTCATTATGATGAACTTTAACTAGGGACAGATTTAGAAACTAAATTAGGGCTCGCTTTAATATTTTCTAAAAATAATCGTCTGCGCTGATCTGTCACCTTTCACTGAAGAATGTCCCAATGGCTCCCTGGTCTGAAACCCTTTTCTCTGTTAGTAAACCAGGAGTGCCTGGAGGGCAGGAGAGTGGCTGAGGGGAACTGAGGAGAACGGCGGCGTTTGGTGATCACGCTGATGCTACACCCGCGTTGTTCCCTGGGGGATAATGCAGCAAGGTTTTGCTGATTGCTGTTTATTGAGGCTTTTCACAGGTTTTTCATAGCCAGCATGTCACACCATGTGACGTTTCGGGGAGTGCGGCCTGGCTGCTGCGTCATCAGCAAGGGTTTGGTATCGCTGCGAGTGGTGGGCGAGAGCCCCTGGGGCGCTCTCCTGCGGGGTTATAAATTAGTAATGAACACGTGGTGGCTCCAGCACAAATCAGCCAGCGCTCCTCAAGGATCCCACTTCTGACTTCAGGAGACTTCCTGCACCTTGTTCCCTTCCTCCCCGCTTCTGTGCTTTTTGGCCATGGTTTGTTCGGGTTGGTTTGGGGTCTCAGACCTTTCCCCGTCATCCCATGTGCTCTGGGGCTGTTCCTGACTAGGGTTTGGGTCCGTTGCTTGTAGCCAGAGTGGTGGTCTGATGTTTTAGCTGCTCCAGTACATACACCCACGTGTTCTCCTGTCTGCCGTTATCCTCTGGGTGCTCCTCTGGCTTCCTGGGCTTTGCTGCTCCATTCACGAAGGGAACGGAACCTTCGTACAAGGTCTCCGTGTTTCTCAGCTGTTACGGACCCCGGCCGTTCTGCACATTCACACTGAGGTAGTGGCTAACCCGGCATCTACAGACCTGTCACTCCTGCCCCAGCAGAAGGTGGCTGCAGAAGCCAGCTGCTGTGGCACGTCAGTTCGCTCTTGGCTCCAGCTTTTGCAGAAAAGGTGTAGGTCAGTGTCAGTGTTTCACTGACCATAGCAACACCCCCCATCTCTCCTGAACTGATCTCCCTCCTCATCGCAGCCATAAATTTGCAGTCATGGGCCTTGTGACACTTACTGGGACATCAGTGAGCAGGATGAGAGCGGCAGAGCTCCTACCTTGCTGACACCGACGGCCCCTGAGGCCAGAGCCCGACGCTCTGCTTTCCTCCACGCGGTCTGTCGCTGGGTGATGGAGCTCGGCCAGTCCGAGGGGAAGCTGAGCGGGGCGAGGCTGGCGGTGAGCGTTGCCTGGGAGTGGGCTGGTGGAGTGGGCACACGCTGCGAGATGTTCCCAACACTTGACTCAAGCACCAGTTTCCCTCACGAACAATTACCACTGCCCTTTCCAGGCACTGCACCTGAGCCCTTTGCTCTTCATCTTTTTCGCTTACCTTTGTCTTCGCTGCTTGGGTAATTTCCCTTAGCCACACTCAGATATCTTGTGATCTGAGGATCTGACACGGCTGGATAAGAAGCAGTGATGTTGCTGGAGAGCAGAGCTTTTGCTCCTGCTTTAGTCCTTTTGAAAAGAACTTTGGAAAATTTTGGCCTCTTAAATTGTTGTTCTAGTCAGTTCATTTGGGAGACCACTGTCACCTCCAACGGTAATGATCCTTTTTACCTGAACAACTGAGAAAAAGTGAAAACTTCCTTTCTGAGGGAAAATTCGACCCACAGGCTGTCGGTATTTTTTTTTTTTTTTTTTTCACCAAGAAGGGCACCATAGTTAGGAATCAGGAGAGCTGGTCTCTATGACTTTGCTCTGCTTGGTATCGCTTCATTCCTCTGGGTCTTCCTCACTTTTATTGGCTTTTCCTGGTTTCCCTGCTAAGGCTCAAACCCCTCTGGGCACGGGCTGTTTGTTTGTATTTGTGGGGTGCCTCGCACCGACAGTTCTTGGCTGCTGCAGGCGCTACTCTAATATAAGTATTAATATTAATACCTATTGATTGACTGGCTCTGCTGTTCAGCTCGAGACTCGTTCTGCCTATTGTGCAGCAAGAATAGGAGGCCTGATGCTCTGTCAGCACCTTGATCTCCGTGGTGATGGATTATGGTTTATACATTACTGCTGTTGCCAGCAAGTTATATTCATGGCCGTTGAAAAGGCCTAATAATGTGTTTGGAAATATTTCCTAACATAGGTCATGTATTAAAAACGAAGTACCTTAATTATGCCTTGGAAGAGCTGTGATTTGTCCATAATAGAAATATTGCGGCAGCGTACACACCGACCACGGAATTCTCATCGAAAGGCAGTCATAACGGGCTGCAAATAAAACAAGCTTGAAATTCTGCCTGAAAAGAAAACTATAATATAGCAACAAAATGACAGGTGAGAGAGGAGCCAAGTGCGGGAGCGTGGCAGGGTGGCTGCAGCCCTGCTCACCGTGTCCGCAGAGAAATGAGGCTTGTTCAGCTGCGCAGAGGGGGTTAGACTCAGGGAGGAGAAAGCGGTTGTTTCAAAGGGCATTTGGAAGCATTTGGCGTTGGAAGGATCCGATTAGTTCAGATTATACTGTGGCTTTAACCAGATCTTCTTGGTGTGTGTCTGCGTGTGAGTCTTAACACCTCCCAGACCCATTAACAGACTGGGGATGGTTTAGTGGAGGGGGACGAGGGACCAGCAGAACAGAGCACGTGCTTCCGAGCAGGGGAGCGCGTGGGTGGGAGACAGGGGGTTCCATAGCTGTGCCGTAAACATTGATAAGCAGTAGCTGCATGTGAACAGGTCCCCAGGCGGGTGCCCTCGCACAGGCTTGGGGAGGTCACGGCGTCACCGGGAAGCGGGTGAATTCCGGCTGAAATGCAAAAATTCAATCAAACAGGGCGTGTGGTTGAATTGTGCTTGCAGAAAAAACAAACATGAAAAATCTTGTCCAGAATACAAGATACAGTCTGAAAATACCGAACAGCTGCAGAAATCCAGCTCAGCCTGAGCAGAGAGCTGGTGCCCCAGGACCAGAGGTGGCTCCGACTCCGCTGAGCAGGGCTGTCCCAGGCAGCAACGCTCGTTGTCGCTGTGTTCCGTGTGGTGCGGGGTAAAACCAACTATTCCCAGAAGAAGAGAGAATGTTGAAGGACATCATCAACACGTTATACAAAGTGTGACGTGAGAATTAAAAGCATTAAGCAGTGACTCAGCCCAGAAAATCTGAGTGTGAGGAATCTGCTTCCATGATCTGCCAGCTACGAGCGTGCCTGGGGGTGAAGGGAGACCAGCACGCATCCCAGGAACCGTCTCTTATTTATGCTGAAAACGTCTTTCTGGGGGCTTCCACTGCCGAACGTTTCGTGGGTTTGCGCAATAAACCAGTGAATGAGCCAAGCTGGAGCTCTCAGCCTTCTGTTCTCTGTTTAGAAGTCCAAACTTCACAGCCCCTCGGGGAAGGCAAGCGAAGGCAGCTGGATGAGTTCTCATCAAATCATCACAAGTTAAACCGTCCTGCTGTAACGGAACTGGAGTCGGACCGAGGGGCAGGTGGATGGAGACTGGGGGCTTTGTGCTGAGCAGCCGGGAAAAATTGGAGCTAAAATATAGAGACAGATATGTATTTCTGTCACGGGAGAAGAGGCTTAATGATGGAGCTCAGGGGAGCTCTTTCC
>NW_010422701.1:54087-56134 GCF_000710305.1 Buceros rhinoceros silvestris | reverse complement strand
CTTTCCCTGCTTAATTTTTATGGTGGAGTTCTGGAGGAGCGATGCTGTTCTGTGTCACTCGGAAATGCCGCGTCCTTTGGCAGGGCAGTGGCTGGTGCCCAGCGTGTCGAGAACCCTGTTGGAGTGACGGATGAGAGCAGAGCAAGCTGTGGGGTGTCACCGTGTCACCTGGTCCTGGCGGGGGGCCTAGGGCTGGTGGAAGAGCGCGGTGAGGAGCGGGAAAAGAGCAGCGCTGAGGTATTGCCAGGCGCTTTCTGTACCTGGTGCAGTGCGAACAGGTCTTCCATCAGCAGCCTCCGCAGAGACAGGAGCGGAGCGGTGGGGGTCGCTGGGGTTGGCACCGTAAATCACTCCCGACGTGGGACACCACCCACTCCTGTTCCCTCTGCTCCCTAATTTATCTCTTGTTTGTGTGCCAAAGAGTGATATTGGTTCAGCGAGTGTCTCTGCAGTGTGCCCACCCTCTGGTTCCCCCTGGCACGTTAAACCAGTCGGGCACTGCTCCTCCCCACCAGCACCAGTCGCTGTTGTCACCGTGACTGTGACAAGTGGTTTTCCCCTCGGCTTCTCTCCTCACCCTCTGTGGTGTTAGCCCTTTGTGGGGGTTTTATGCTGGTGGTTGCTCTTTGGGAAGACGGGGTAACATCGGCTGCGTGCCCACACTGATTTTTAGTGGATTTTTAGCTCTTAGAAGCATAAAAAGAGATTTTGTTTTAATCTGCTGAAACCTTTTTAAACTTTTGTTTGTTCCTCTCAGTAACATGTAAAACCTCTGAGATTTGACCTTGCCGAGCTGCTTTGCGTGTCCTATGGCAGTATCAGTGCTTCTCACCTGGACTGCCACTGAGGAGCCCAGCTCCTCACCCTGTGCCTCTGCAGTGCAGGGACTGGTGCACAATCCCTCACAGGCCGCCCCAACAAGACCAGTTGTCTCTGACCTCCAAACCATTTTCCTCCTGCACAGTAAAACTTCCCTGAAAGGCACACTAGGTATTGACATCTTCTGACATCCAGGAGAGTTTCTTGGGGTGGTATCGCCCAGTCCTCCAAGAAACCTGGCAGTCAGAAATGCTCATTCTCTGCTTGGAGTGAAATTACCTTTCTATTTGCACTAATTGACTTTGCCTCAGCCAGGAATACGTATCCCTCTCGGCAGCTCCGTAAACATTCTGTCTCCAGCGTGAGTCGTTATTGAGCATGTGGGAAGCGTTTGTTGCCCGTGCTTTGATTATCTCTCGATTAACTCTTAATTATGTCGACAGCAAACTGTCAGGTGGAAGGTGGATGCTGTGGAGCAGAGGGACAGGGTTGGGGGCAGCTGAAACAAGCTGCAGCTCGTGAATCCGTAGGAAAAACACAGGAGCCTTAGAGTTCATTGTTACATCTAAGTGGAGCAGTTGTTTCGGTGGAGAACAGCTGCCAGTCAGGCTGACGGGATGGATTTCACTCGGGCAGCTGCTCTGATGGGAGGCTTTGTTTGACTCAAAACAGGGTGATTTAAGAACTGACGAAAGCAGGTACCTAAAACTCGCAGTATTGATTATCATCGATGGCCTTACGTCTGCGAGTGTTCTGGGAGAAGAAGAATTGCTCAGCCGATTGATGGGAGCACACAGCGGCACCGGCCACGGAGGAGCAAACGCGTCTGGAGAGTCAATGCATTTCTCGTGTGTAAAAACCCAGCGGGTGGCAGTTTAACGCCCCGGCCTCTGCCAGAGCATCAGTTCATGCGTTAGGCTGAAAAGTGCACAGAACGTCTGTGGGTAGAGATGGGGTAATGGTTTCTGGGGTAAGAGGTGCTGGTTTAGAGGTGGTTTAGGGACTTTGGAGACCACGTGCATTTATTTTAGCTCGGGAGCATTTCCAAGCAGAGTGTTGGTGTGTTTTGCTTGCTCTGAACCAGCCACAACAGCTTCCTCAGCCACATACGTGATTTTCACGCTGCTATAACTGTGACTGGGTGGCGACGCGGGGTCTGTGTCCCAATGTGAGAAGGAGCGTTGGGGTGGAGGTGTACCTGTGAGCTGCAGGTTGGAGGCCTTGTCAG
>NW_010422701.1:52112-53992 GCF_000710305.1 Buceros rhinoceros silvestris | reverse complement strand
AGCAGGAATAAGCCGGACTGGAGAGACCGAGTCCAGAGGTGTGCTGGAGGACGATGAGCTGGAGATAATCTGGAATGGAGTTAATTTTTCTAGTTTAGAAAAACCAGTTGCATCCACTCTTGTCTGTGAACACGTACATGACGACTTCAGTTCATTCTCACTTCTTTGCTCTAGAGAGGAGCTGTTTCTGTGAACTGCAGCTGGGGATCCTTTACCTCGCTCACGTTTTGTGGTCAGCCTGGACGGTGCTGGACGAGACCTTCTCACTGGCTTTCTGAATGGTTTTCATGTGTTAAACCTGTCTTTAAAAAGCAGGGAATACTGAGCGTTCCCAAGCCAGTCAGACAAGACTGCCACGTCCACTCGCTCGCGTGGTGGAATTGCAATGTACGTTGGTATGACTCAGGGATACCTTGTCATGGCTTCTTCCTCTTTCCCCTTTCTCTCCAGGCAAGCCTGGGACCTTGCAGTGGATATTTGCCTTTCCCAGTTACCTACAATTATAGAGGAAGGAACGGCCTTTAGGGTAAGTGGGGTAATACCATGAAATGTCGTGTGCCCTGACAGAGTCGCTGTTTGAGACCCTAGTTCGGGCCTCGCTTTTGTTTGTGGAGTCCGGAGTCGTTGCAGTTCAAGGGTGAATATTTTTGGAAACCTGGAGATGTCTGCTCACCTCACGGAGAGGCACAGACCGAAAATCACCTTTGGGCTCCCCGCTGTTGTGCGCGATGTCTGATTCAGCCCACACATGTTGCTGAGGAGGAAACTCCTACCAGCAGAAATGACGCCCGAGACTCAGCTTGTCCAGCAGAGCCCCCAGTCTGACGACCAGCGCTGGTACCCAAATCATCCCAGCGGGCCAGGGTGAGACTTGAAATAAAGAGCTTCAGCGTGGCCATTCTCTCTCAGCAGAGATATTTTCAAATAAGCGTAAAATAGAGGTCGAGGGTGTGTCCAAAGACTTCTCCCACGTGCTCTCGTTAGCAGAAGTCACCGGGGCGTTTTTCTGCATTAGTTAATCTCACCCAGCAGAAAAGTAGAATTTTTCATTCGGCTTAAATTCCTCTAGTCAGGGTGGATTTTTCCTGATAGTCCTTTGACATTTCATGAATGGAAAGCTTTAAAAAATGGTAATTGCCTTTCAGCCTCGGCCCCCTCTTACACCAAGCTGTTCTCTCTGATTTCATAGTTCCAGTCGGGCATTTGATTTATCTTACCAGGCTGCCAGAAGTTTTTCTGGTTGTGACTGCAGGTTGTCTCCAAAGATCCGAGTACAGGCGAACGGTGGGCTTCTGCAAGGACGGGGGCTGCTGAAGCCGCCCTCAGGCTGTCGCCCTCCCACCCCTTTCTTTCCCCACTGTGTGTGCTCTGTTTTGAAATGTAAACAAAGACGCCTTTTCCCCCCCTAGCTTAGGTTCATTTTTATTTCAGGTCTCTAACAACATCAGTGGGTGCTTTTATGTCAATCATAGACCTCATCTGGGCACTCACTGTCAAGTGAGCTGAAATTTAGCGAATTTCTGTATGTGTTGGGGGTGAGGGAGGCAGGTACTTACTAGGGATTAGACAAGAGATCAGTAGGAGTGGTGGTTCTCAAGGGGCGATCGATTCCGGATGGGCTGCAAACAATTTACAGGCAGGTTTTCAAGCCTGACAAAGATAATTTCTCGTGAATTTTGGCTAGGCCGTGGGCAGGTAGAGCCATCAATGTGCAGCCACAACTACGAGCTGGGGTCTGCGGGTTCCCGCGCCAGCCCGGGCACTAGAGGTAAAGGCAGGCCCAGGTCCTCTTCGTCCCACTGTCACTGAAAGCCAGCGTGTTTCCTCCTGTGTAGGCTTGAGCCTGCTCCGTGGAGAGGGGACAGGAATGAACCTGCTGA
>NW_010422701.1:51785-52007 GCF_000710305.1 Buceros rhinoceros silvestris | reverse complement strand
TGAACATCTCTGAGACACCTGCAGGAAGAGGAAATGTGGCCGTTCCGTGGGAGGGAGTGGAAGGGGTTTAGCTCTGCACCGTGACAAACGCCTGGAGCAGACAGACCGTTGCACACTTCTGATCTGCTCCTTGTGCTCCAATCAACGTTTTGCCCTCAAACCTCTTGATTTATGCCTGGCAAGAAGCGTTGTGTATCAGAGCAGGTTGGCTGCTGCTGGGCA
>NW_010422701.1:47319-51658 GCF_000710305.1 Buceros rhinoceros silvestris | reverse complement strand
TCAGAGCAGGTTGGCTGCTGCTGGCCAGCAGCGAGCCTGGGAGGAGCTGCTGCTCGGTGCAAGGAGGGGGACGGGGCGTTGTGTCACTGAGGCTCGTCAGCCTGTTTCATAACGCACTGGCAGCAGCAGCAGTCAGTGTCCAGGCTGTCAAACGCCCGGGTGAGCCCCAGGATTACCTGCTGCCATCCATGCGCTGGCTGCTGCGGGTTTAGAGTCTGCTCTGGCCCTGGATAAAGCAGCTGATAATCTCTTCAGGGCAGTTCTGTTTCAGCAGCACGTTATAAAGCACGTGCATCTGACTTCTGCTTTTTCTCTAGGTGTTCTTTCCTAGTCAGACCTGGAAAATATGATAACCCAGTGGAGAAGGGCCTACGGGCTCACAGTGCTCGTACGGGGGTGGCAGGGGAGAGGCTGGGCTTCGGTGGGTTTGGGTTGGCTCGCTCTCCCCACTCCCATCCCCTCCCTGCCTGCTTCCCCTGTGATTTCTGTTTGCCCGTACATTTCTAGCTGGAAGCTGCTGTGTGTTGGGGCCGGTGCTCCCTCACACCTAGCCGGTGCTTGGAGTGATAGGTGAAAAAGGAACGTTTCTTCCAGCGCTGCTGCTGGCGGGGGATGCTGGTGTGCCCCCGGGCTGTCTGAGTGCCCTGCAGAGTAGAGCGTCTGGGGAATACGTGTCAGATGGTTGGCCAGTCCCCCAGTGTTAGGAGACAGGAGACACTCTGCATGCTGGAGCGGACTCCAGGGACTCGCAATGTGCTGCAGGTTGTCAGGTCTCACCAAGGAAACGTCCTGTCTCATCAGCCAGAGCGGTGTATCCTGAACAATCACGTCTCGTTAGAGTGAAAACACAGTTACCTCGTCTTTTGCCAAAGTGGGTGGCACCTCCTCGACTAGTGTTTGCTGTCCCCTAAACCAAGTTCCTTTACAGCTGGAGATCCCACGATCTCCAGATGTACTGGGCACCATTCAGATGCGTTTTGTAAAATACCATCTGAGGGTGGTGTCCTACGAGCCAGAGCTGACAGGTATGAGCTGGTGGGAGCTCACCTCCCCTGAGCAGGGCTCTGGTGTAAAGGCTATGAAATCCTGTAGCACTCTGCATGTTATTTTTACGCTCATTCACCCACCAGGATATTTCTAATTAAATTAATTGATTCAAAATCTTAAGTAAATTTTCTGGTTTTTGTTTGCCTGTATGAAGTCCTTCTGCTGCATTAATGAGTGTCAGGAATGATGGATAGTGAAATAAACGGCTGGAATTAAAAACCTGCTACGTAGGAGGCGGCCCAAACCAGCACATCTGAATTGCCACCTGTTTGTCGCAGAGGTCTGTGGCAGCCAGGGGGACTGGGATGTGGATTTGTCGTCGTTGTGGGATTGCGTGGCCTCAGCAGAGGGAGCGCTGTATGCTGCTGCCGGAGCAGAGGCACCTCTGCAGAGCACATCAATCCTCTGCTGCTCTGGCTGCTTCCCACGGGGAAAGGTGAACCAGCTTTCCCAGAGACCTCTGGTGATACCTGTGCCCGTTTCTCTCCTTTTTCCCCAAACACTTTCCCTTAGAGAATGCTGCCATGTTTAAAGGGAATCACTTCTAGACGGTCATTGAAAAGGTTTTTTGCATTTAAAAACCCCCAAACGAACGTGCGTCAGTTAAGGATAGTTTTGGGGAACAATAAACTGTGCGAGTCCATAGGTGCCCAAATGATTTGTTTCACTGCAACCTGCGTTGCCGCTCTCGCCCCGCAGCACAGCCCCTTCTTCGCGGAGCAGCTGACGGCGTTCCAGGTGTGGCTGACCATGGGCGTGGAGAACCGCAACCCCCCGGAGCAGCTCCCCATCGTGCTGCAGGTGAGGACTGGGGCAGGCCGAGCTACCAGCCAGATGGCGATCGGGTACGGGAATGACGTGGGTGCTGTCAGGGTTAATTAGAGCTCCTTGCGACTTCTTTAGACCTGTGCAGATGAAGACAAAGTGCTTTGCCTCCCCCATGCCTTCCCTCTCCGCTGAGTGTAACGTCCCACTATAGCCCATCTGCAGCTTCAGCAGCGTCAGCTTCTGCTGCCTCCTCTTCTGCTCTGCAGTCGCTCAACGTTTCCAGAGATCAGCGTCCCTTTGTTGTTTTCCCCTGTAGCATCTCCTCTGACACACCGACTCTTTCGGGCAGAGACTTGATCTTCTCCCAGTTTCCAGAGTGGAAGTTACTGCAGTGTGAACGGCTCCTTTATCTGCCAGGTCCAGCCTGGAAAGTGCTGCCTTTACTGTGATGCTGAAATTTTGCTGCAGGAACGTAGAAACAAGTCTCTGAAGACCATGCCTGGAAGGAATGTAGTGTTCTGTAGGCAATAGCTCAGACTAGACAAAGCTGGTGGTGTGTACAAAGGAGAAGTAAATCTCACAGAAACTTAACACCTCATCTCAAATAACACTTTATGGCAAGGCACAGATTATAATTGTCATCTGCTCTTGCCATCTCCTCCCCAGGAGTTTGTATTGACAGAAATGTAAACCCTCATCGAGGGAACTGTGGTTTCTTCTCCGCCAGGCAGCAAAATCTCAAGCCTTTCTGTTTAAAGGAACATGGTCCCAGCCACCTGTACAAGGATCTGTGATTTCTTTCCGTAAACGTGAGAAGGCTCACCTTCCCTCTGGCAGCTGCCAGCTTGTTTTGTGACTGACAGCACCATCCACCTCTGTAAGACAAAACCTTAATTTTCCTGAGCCTCCCGAGCCTTGAGAGAGCAGCTGGGGGAGGAGCTGTGTGGTATATCTGTCCTGGCACCGGGAGAAGATGGGCTTCGACTCCAGCACCACCTTTGCTGCTTTCCAGTGAATTATTTGGCACCAGAGGGCTCTGCAGGTAGCTTAACCTTGCAGTGGAATTGAGAGGTCACCTGGCAAAGGAACCTGCTTTCCTGCCTGGAGCAAAAATGAGCTAAGACAATGTAATTATTCTTACAATAAAAGCGTATTAATTGTGTAGTGGAATAAGATGGCTCTTTAACAGATTTGAAGTACTTTGAATCTGAGACCAACTGGTTAAGAGAGGGAAGGAATTGCAATTCCAGCCCCTTTTGAGTGTCTTTTTGCTTTGAGCCCTTGGGAGTGCTTAGACTGTGCTCCTGTAAATGACCAAGGCTGATGGTTTTCCCTCTTCAGGTGTGCCCCTGGGGAAGGGGGGTGTTCAAGTGCAGGGCTGCAATGCCAGGGACAGGGAAACAGTCCTGGGTAAATGGTCTTTTACTCGGCTTCAAGAAGGGGCTTTCCATTTCGGATGCTTGCCATGCGTGGGGCGGATTGGACATGGGAGGCTGCGGGGGCAGAGCGGAGAGGAGTCATCGAAGAGATGTTACCAGGAAGTCAAAAGAGTGACATGGACTGTTCCTCCTAAAGGATCCTCTCGTGTCCTGGTTAACTCTCGCTTGCATGTGTGGACAGCGTGAGTTGTTTCGGAGTGATGATGGACCAGCGTCGGGGAGGGCTGTGAGGCAGAGCTGTGCACAGGCTGGCACAGATCAGCTGTTTCATAATGCCACTGCAAGTTCGTAAATCATGCAGAGACTCCCCTCATCCTCATCCAGTCTTGAGAATTTGTGTCAGGTTTGGCTTCAGGTTATTGTGCAAATCAGTTTGGGAAGTAGGAATGTAAAAACCTGAGAGAGACTGATGGCTTTTGTTGTTTCTGAAAATAATGAGATGGAGCTTTTGAAATGACACAGTTTGGTTTGGTTGCGGGGTCTCATGGGATGTGAGCAGTGCTGAGATGAGGGTTTGTATCTTCACCTGGAAATCTTCTCAGTTACATCCATCTTCTCCCCAGCTATGACAGAAGTTGTGGATTTACTTGGAGTTTTTCTGAAGGTCTGATAATACCAGCATTGCCAAATCTGCCTGCCTCCCATCGCCAGCGGAGCACCTGCCCCTAATGCGCTCCTGGCTGCTGGGTCAGCCCTCCCCAGCTTCCCCCAGGCCCTGCTCTCCATGGCTGCTTTCACCGCAGACAGCCGCCCCTGCCAGCCCTGTGCTGGGCATCTTCAAAGCACGTGGTCTATTGTGCCAAGCTCTGTAGTAAGTTTATGGAATAGGCTGGTGCCAACTAGGGTAGGATGACCAAAATCCTTCCTCTTGTGACCTGTGCTGAGAGCTGAGCTCCGCTGTTCAGAGGTGAAGCGACCGGAGTAGTTAACACATCATCCTGCCCTCATCTGCCGGACGTTTTCTGCACCACTTTAGCGTCAGTTGTAGCCATGAGCCAAGTAATTTAGTTATTCTTCAATATTCAACATGAAAAATAATTTAATTTGAATGAGCAGTGTGGAAAAACACTGAGCAGGGGCTGGAG
>NW_010422701.1:46447-47200 GCF_000710305.1 Buceros rhinoceros silvestris | reverse complement strand
CCCTCAGACCCATGCTGAGGGATGTTCTTCAATTTAAACTGAGGATTAAACGTCGCATTCCAATATCTTACATCTGCTAAGGAGATTAAGAACTGAAAGTCTGTCTTAATATTTCACACCAGGGTAGGTATAAGCCAGTAAACTACCACCTCATTATCGTTGTCAGACTCCGTTTTAATGAGATTTTTATTAACGACTAATGTGACCTTTTGCCTCCCTCTTAAGTCTCTTACATCGATTCGCCAAGGAAGGCAAAGCCTCTTTTTCTGCTTCTGAGCAGTTTTGAGTAATGGGCAGCCGGGCCTTTCGCTCACCTCTGAGTTCTTCCTGCAGACGCTCGTGCTCCTGCTTCACCGGGAAAAGGCAGGCGGTACCGTGGAAGTGGTTGAAATCCATGAGGCTGCTTCCACCTAGCAGAGCTGTGCGTCTCAGGAGCCGCTGTGTGTGAGGGAAAAATCAGCAGAGAGAGCAAGTGGAGTAGTGAGGGGGGACTTAGGGTAGCTGCGCTCCGAGGAGAACCTGGCATGTGTCTGCAGGAGCTTCACGGAGTGGTGGAGGGGCAGGGACCCACTGGTGACACTTCTCAGGGTGTGGCAGTCAGAGTTTGTCTTCCAGCTTTTGTGTTCAGCCCATCTGTTTGTTGGAAGTTGGTGAGGACCGTGAGGTTCTCCTGCAGCCGTTCGTGTTCCTGTTGGCAATAACCGCCTTCCCTTTCCTCTGCAGGTGCTGCTGAGCCAGGTCCATCGGCTGGGA
>NW_010422701.1:36855-46056 GCF_000710305.1 Buceros rhinoceros silvestris | reverse complement strand
CTGAGCCAGGTCCATCGGCTGCGAGCGCTCGATTTGCTGGGAAGGTTTTTGGACCTGGGTCCCTGGGCAGTCAGCCTGGTGCGTAGATGTCCTGTGAAAGTCCAGTTTAACTCAGCAGAGGCGATAAAGACAAACAGTGGTTTAGGGGAGAAAGTGTGGAAGATACTCCACAGCTTTGACAAATGGCCAGTGTTTTCCGGATTCATGCGTGTGAAGGTGGAGCAAGAAAAGGGGGTTGTGTTAATGCAAAAGGCGAAAGAGCTGCTCGTTTCCAGTTCAGCAAAGAGGGGTTCCTTGGGGGTGCTTCAGTGTGAAATACCGTAAGGGACGAATCAGGAGGAAATACTGGCACTGTCCCCATCCTGGAAGTGTTTAACAGGCATGTAGATGTGGCACTGAGTGACGTGGTTTAGGGACCCTGGCAGTGCAGGGGCGATGGTTGGACTCGATGATCTTAAAGGTCTCTGCCAACCAGATGATTCTGTGACAAATAAGAGGGTTTGTCATGTAAAATAAATGACAGAAAGAGAGCACATGCATTTATCATCTGCTCTCTCAGCTTACTGGCTGCATCATTTCCTCCTCCTCCGTTATCTGTTTGGTCTCTGGATTTTATAAGCTCTTCCAAGAAGGTGGCAGCTGCCTTCCGTGTGTTGGAAAGAGGCTCATGCAGTGCAGATCATAAATAAGGATTAAACAGAGGAGCATTTAAAACTCTCCCGCAAATGGAGCTATTTGTTGATAAAAGTGATGAAGACAAACCACCAGCTGCTCCCGAAAGAGCTCAGTGATGGGACTTTTTAGTGGACAGGTGTTGTCTGTCCTCTTTGCCTAGTGCCGTGGAAGAGGCTTGGTAAAACGACTGGTCAGGGGCGAGGAGTTTCCAGGGGGAGGGGGAGGCTGTAACGCTGGAGCCTTTGCAGCAAGTTTACTTGTGAGAGCAAACGGCCCCACCTGAGGGGAGCACAGCGTCTCACCAGAGGAAAATAGCTCAGGCTGTAACAAGCAAAAGCTGCTGGATTAACTCTGAGTCTCCGTGGACCAAATGAGTCTGAAAATATCTGGTGACATCCAAGGTTAAAATGAACAATCAACAGATATGCAGGGATCTCCCCTTTACGGGAAATGTATGAAACTGTTTTCTACCAGGTTTCTCATCTGTGTCATTAAATACACTGCGTTTCTGCTGCTGCCGTCAAGCTGCTCACGAGGGTTTGCTCTTCTCTGGCTCCCCAGGCCCTGTCTGTTGGCATTTTCCCGTATGTCCTGAAGCTACTTCAAAGTTCAGCTCGTGAGTTGAGACCGCTCCTTGTCTTCATCTGGGCCAAAATTCTGGCAGTGGACAGTGTGAGTACTTCTGAGCGTGGCTCATTCTGTTGGGTTTCAGCCTTGTGCCTTTTCCCCCGACCCCTTTGCTCTACCCGCTTGCTTTAGACTCAAGACTTTCTTCCGGGGTATTTCAAACCACACTGCGTTACTGGAGACCAGTGCATTATCTCGTTAATTCCTGTGAGCTGCGTGGAAGGGGCTCCTGGAGCTTTGGGGATGGGAACCCCCTGCGGAGTTGTTGGCACGGGGTAGGTTGGCTGCCCACCTCTGCGTACCTGCCTGGACCTACCAGTGCTGCGATGCCACATGAACCCCTGGCAGTGCTGGTCCCTCTGGCTCTAGCTGTAGGTCCTCTAGGAAGGAGCCATCAGAGCTCAGCGATTCCGCCCGTACTGGGGAAGATGCTGCTTTGCTGGCGGAAGAGCTTAAACCACGCTCATCTCTTCTGTCACACGCTCCCAGGCGAGCGCACGTCTGCTCACGCATGTCCTTTCCTGCAATTCCATCCCTTCAGATTGAGATCAAACCCCTTGTGTTCCAGACTGTTCCTGTCTCTTGTCAGGGCAGGCTGTGGGAGGTGTTCAGAATGTTTCTAGAAAGAAATCAAACGTCATTTTGGTGACGTTAACTTAGAAACCCTGCTCCAAGCCAAACGCCTGTGCTGGTGCCCTGGAGGTGGCTGGCATGGGAGTGTCTTGTGCTGGTGCCCTGGAGGTGGCGGGCATGGGAGTGTCTGCCCCCCACGGCAGACAGGTTATTCCTGCCCGTGGTTCTGGGCTTCTCAACGATATCTTGGCACCATAGGGATGAAGTTCAAATACTGAGCTCTGATTTTTAAAGATGACCTGAGCAAGAGCTGTGGTTTGTGAGGCTTGAAATAAATAATTAAGCAGGTAAGTAATTGCAGATAAGTTTGTGTAGTCCTGTGTATGACTCTGTGGTTTGTGGGTGCAGTTAGTGGAGCAATATAAAATTATTAGCACTGGAGTGGACAGTTAATTGCAGCCACGATTGTATTATAAGTGGATAGGAAGTTGTCTGAACTGCTGGTGGAAGTTGGGTCTTTCCTGTTGGGGGGTTTGTTTGTGTTATATCTCTTCCATTTCAGTATGGGGAATATTGAATTTGTTGGAATTTTTCCCCACTGTTGATCTAGCATTGTCAGGTTTAGTTTTATAAACACATTTTCATTAACTTCCTAAGAGGATTTTGGGATCTGAAGAAAATGAAAACTATTTGTCTTAAAGCTACTTCTGAATGGCTCCTTTCTGATGCCGCTACTCCATGGCTGACGCTTCCCCCCAGGACATTTCAGAGGAGGCTCGTGGAGAGTTCGCAGGGAGGGTCCCAGCACCCTCACTCATTCTCTGGTGGTGACGCCAGGCCAGAAGGGCTCTGTCCCGGTGCTCCCTCCTGTGCTCTGTTTTCCTGCCTCACTTGTGTGGCAGGCTGTGCTGTTTGACAAACCAGAGAAAATGCCCGTAAATTATGAATGTGGATGCTCTCCGCGGTTCCTCCCTACCCCCAAAGCAGCTGTGCAGGAAGAGGGCAGCTCCGGCAGAGAAGGGCAGCGAGTGCTGCGAGGGAGGGGACAGGCAGTGTCTCGGGTCGTTGCATCGTAAACGGACCAGACATATCGTCGTTCCAGGAGCTAGAAGAGTACCTCCTGTTATGTGCCGGCTATCGATAGAGCCATGCCTCTGCCCTTCTGCTGACACACAGCTTGGTCGTGTGTGCTGGGAACAAATCCAGTTTCAAACAAAGTTTAACAGCGCCAGCATCGCAGCAGGCGTGTTATGTGGATTCCAGGTTCCGTGGTGCTGCAGCCCGCCCCACTTCCCCACCCCCCTGCATTTCCAGAGGGAAAATTGATCTCAGTGAACCACCAGACTGGAATCTGCATGCTCCAGGATGAGACACACTCTTTTGTTGTTCTGGCTGATGCTGCGGGGCAGCAGCCTGTGACCTGAGCTGTGTGGAGAACGCTGCGCTGTGTCTGGCATCGTGCCAGGTCAGGGTTCCCCGAGGGGCATTTGGTGAAGGTACCCGTCTGCAGGGTGAGGCTTCGCTGGCCAGCCTGGCCTCCCAGGACACCCTGGGGCTGTGGCAGCACTGCTGAATTCCAGGAACTCGAGAGGTTTTTAGGGATAAGTTATGCAGCGCATCTGTTGTATTGAGGAGAAAGAGGAGATTGTGCTCCAGGCCCTGCCCAGCACTGGGAACTTCCTATTTTACGCAAGCCCCGAACTTTCACACCGAGCCTGCAGCTTGTTTTGGTCACGTTCTGTGGTTATTCACAGGTGCAGTGCTTACTCCTCGAGCTGGGGGGTGATGATGCTGGTTTCTGTGCTCTTCGCAGACCTGAGCAGGGCTGGAGTGGCTGTGCTGGCTCTGCAGGGCTCACCTCCTCCCTTGAGCCTCAGGGCTCTGGGTGGCAGCGGCAGTGCAGCAGATCCGTGTGAAGGTGGGCAGCCTTCGCTTTGTCGGTGTCTGCTGGCCGGCATTATAGCGAAGAGATTGTGTTTTGAGAGGAACTGACAATGCTCCCGCTAAGGAGGAAGAGGGGAAGAGGGAGCCTGTTCTTTGTGCAGCATCTCAGAGAGCCGGCAGAGCCGCTGGTAGCTGCAGCCTGGCGTCAGGCCAGTCCCGCTGCTCTTTGGGTTGCCAAAACCAGCATCTTCACTCCCTTCAGCAATAAAATATTCTCTTACATCTCCCCTCCTTTCAACAATTAGTTCCCTCCTCCACCTTCTATGCCTGATAAAAAATAGATGATGCTGTCTGTGGCATGAAGCCTCCAGCAGAACCACGGTCTCGGGGAAGCCGGCTGCCGAGTCAGTGTTTCCTCCCGTAAATTTTCACTTTTGTAGTGTGTCTTCTTTCCGTTTGACCCCAATATGTCAACCCAAAGCCTGAGTTGGTGTGTTAGCAACAACATGGCCTGTGCCACGTGCTTCACTGCGGAGACTTCCCCAGGAGAACCTGCCTTCTGCTGCTCACTGGCTGGTAAAGACAGAGGCGCCGCTCTGCAGGTCTTGGCTGTGTGGAGTAGAGGATCCCCCTCAGTCCTGTTGATTGAATACACTTGACCGGGGAACCCAGCGATCAATCTTGTTCATGTAGAGGAGTCAAAATCTTCCCGTCAAAATCTAGTCCTGCCTGGGCAGGGATTGGGCAGAATGTGAAGAATGAGGAATTGAAGAATGAGTTCATGAGCTGTTGAGTTTAACTCCTCTCCTGAGCAGGAGTCACGTTTTCAGCTGTTTCTGTCGTGCTTCGGGCTTTAGACCTGTCCCGTCCCTGCCCGTCCTTCTCCTGGGGGGATGTTTGGTTGCTGCCCCCATGGAGGGCTTGGGCTTCTTTTTTTGCTTTTCACATGAAAATGAGATTTGAGAAAAATGATTAAGACATTAAATAATTCTGTGTCATTGGAAAGAAAAATGTCGTTCTCTTCTTGTACTCATTGTGATTTTCTCTGTCTCATTTTTCAGTCGTGCCAAGCTGACCTCGTCAAGGACAACGGGCACAAGTATTTCCTTTCAGTGCTGGCAGATCCCTACATGCCAGTAAGGACAAGTCACCTCATTCAGACTCTGCCAGGTTTCACTGAGCTTGTCTTAGCTTCTCCGTCGCTGTTCTGATGCGGTCGGTGCTCATGCGGGCACCTCCCACCTCCTTCCCTGGGCCCCCACTGCTCTGCTGGGAGAGTCGTGGCGGAGCTGGTGCCAGAGGAGGTAAAACTGCTCCTGCCAGGGCATGCGGCAGAGAAGCCAAACAAGACGTTGCAAACTTGATTCAAGTTACTCAGTGCTGATTGCTCAGTGGTGGGAGGTGGGTACTGGGGGGTGGCAGAGACAGGTGAACTGTGCTGCAACTTTCGTGATTCCCTCTATGAAGCTCCTTGTGGTTCCCTGTAACCAGCACTGGTGTGCCTGCTCCAGAGCCAAGGGTGGGGGCTGCTCGGGAGGACCATGCCGGCAGCTGAAGTGACTCGGCTGTCACAGTGCCAGGACTGCACAAGGAGCTCTAGCTTTCCCCTCCCCTGTTCCCCTGAGGTGATACAAACGGCTCTTAGACGGTCTCACATTTCAGAAAGCCTGGGCTGGAGCTGTCCTCTGCCTGTTCTCTACATAACTAATGGTTGTGTGTTGTTTTAAGGCTGAACACCGGACAATGACGGCTTTTATCCTGGCAGTAATTGTTAACAACTACAACACCGGACAGGTGAGTCCCACCACACCTCTTCCTTCTGTTCCCCCACCTTGTCTCTGCCTTGTGCCTCTGCTGGGGTGGAAGTGTCCTGGCTTGCGTCAGAGCACAGCCCTGAGCTGGGGCTGCAGTAGAAGGCTGCTTTACGTTGGTTTTGTGTGGATTAAAAGAAAAATTGACCTGGAGGTGTGACAAACACATCATGTCCCTGGCACCTGCAAGTGGAGGTTAAGGACACAAGTCACTCCACAGCTGCCCCTCCAGGCAGTAAAGAAGCAGTGCCCAGTTCCTGTCAAGTGGAAACTCGATGGCTGTAGTAAAGCTCTCGGGAAGGGTATATGGCGTGAGCCATAAACCTTGGGGCTCTGACAGGTGAGAGGAATATTTCCAATGAGGCAAAAACAGGCTTCATGCGTTGCAGGAAGCTTTTCTAACGCTCAGCTGTTTCACTGGCTATAGTGGTGTTTAGCTGACCTTCCCTTCACGCTGCTTCCGCGTGGTGTTTCGTAACAAACTCACTCTATAACCACTGAATAATTATTTTCTCTTGATTTCCTGTTTACTTCAGAAATAATCTTCTTTTTGATGATGAGGTGGGAAGCTGTCATCCAAATTAAGTTGCGCTGGTTTGTGTTGTAGGAAGCTTGCCTTCAAGGAAACCTGATTGCGATTTGCCTGGAGCAGCTGAATGATCCACATCCTCTCCTGCGTCAGTGGGTGGCCATTTGTTTAGGACGTATTTGGCAGAACTTTGACTCAGCCAGGTGGTGCGGTGTGAGAGACAGCGCTCACGAGAAGCTCTACAGTCTCCTCTCAGATCCGATCCCAGAGGTAAAAATCCAGCGTTTGAAGTAAACACCTGTCGAATTGTCAGAATTCTGGTAGGGGGCTACAGCAGCACTTAGAAAATCGGGGTCTTCAAGAGCTCTGCAACTGCGTCTGGGTCAAGGAAAGATCCTTCTGCTGTTCCATGGAGGTGGTGCAAATATTACAAGCCCTGCAAGAGAAGCACCCGAAGCAAGCGGAGGGAGTTCAAACAGCCCCAAAGCCCTGAATTTTGGCACCACGTGTTTTGCTCACTTGCCAATCGGAAGCTTGTTAAAAACGGGATTCCAGAACTCACCATGTGTTTCAAAAAACCCTCTAGTCTTTTTGTCCAAGTATGAAAACTTCTGGTAGGTGTGAAAATACACCCTTTAATGGGATGTGTTTTACCTCTGTGACAAAATCCCTGAGAGAGAAGCGATTCTTGCGCAGAGCCCGGCGGTGACTGACAGAGCCTGTCAGACCCCCCCGGGGTTACATGGCATGTGGGAGGAGTGGAGCTGAGCTAGCTCTGGGGCTAACGGGCAGCGATTCAAGATTCTGACCCCCTTTACCGTCAGATTTTCTGTCCTGCACCCCCCAACCGCTGGCCCCATCATTCCCCCAGTCTTAACTGGTGTTTGTGCCAGGCTGGGCTGCCCATCCTTACGGCATGCCCCCACCTCTCGCCCAGCAGCTGGAGCGAACGTTTCTGCTGGTGAGGCAGTTTCTGGGTGCACCAACTCCCGCCCTCTGGCGCGCCGGCATGCCCCCACCTCTCGCCCAGCAGCTGGAGCGAACGTTTCTGCTGGTGAGGCAGTTGCTGGTTGCACCATCTCCTGCCGTCTGCAGTCCCTGCCACGGCGCCTGATCCCCCTGTCCTTTGTGTCATCTGGCAAAGCTTATCCTCATTTGAGCTGCTGCCTTTCCCCCTTTTTTCCATCATCTTCCATCATCCACATCTTCTCTGTCAGCCCTTACCTGAAGACTGTAGTTCATGCTCTTGTTAAAGAGATTCACATCCCAGCCGTGACTCCCTGGGTACCTTTTTCCTGTTAATTAATATTCAACCAGAAAAATCACCCATGGGAAGGTCACCAAGTGTTCAGGGAAATTAAATACACTCCTGCAGCTGTGAATGCTTAAAACTCAGTGCTTTGCTGAGTCTGTTTTGGTTTGTATCCTCCATGGGCTTCCCCTTAACCCTCACTGTTTACCTGACACAGTAGTCCAGGTTTCCAGGGATGTCATTTGTGGGGAAGCAAAAATCCCACTGGCAAACTTCAGGCTGGAAACAGGTGGAAAGTAATGATGGCTGTCGGTGTCTCGCAGGTTCGCTGCGCTGCAGTCTTTGCCCTGGGAACATTTGTGGGCAACTCAGCTGAACGGACGGATCACTCCACCACTATCGATCACAACGTGGCCATGATGCTGGCCCAGCTCATCAACGACGGGAGCCCCATGGTCAGAAAGGTACGAAGAGGTGCGGGAGCTGGGTGGGTTCCCGCTGGTGAGCTCCGCACCAGCCCTCAGCAGAGCGTTATTTATTAGACTTCCCAATGCCTTTGACTCATTGGAAGGAGCTATTTCATCATGAAGTCTCTTAACTGCAGTCCCTGCTGAGAAGCCGTAACGCACAAGTGATGACACCGGTGAGAACAGCAGCATCAACTGGTGGCTGAAGACCCTGAGCTGTTGCTGCATGTGCAGGGTGGTCGCATGCAGAGTGTTCTGGGGCGCTGGTTGACCCCCTGCCCTGTTCCAGTGCCCCCATCGCACAGCCCTTTCCTCTGCAGTGTGAGAGCTTGCTGGCACAGCAGGTCCTGGGTGCTGAGGGTAGCACAGCATCGCGTCTGGTGTCAGCAGGGTTGCTGTTCAGATCAAAAGGTTTCTGCCATTTAACTGTGGGTTAACTCTGGTTTAGCTCAGGTGTTCCACTAAGCAAATGTCTGAGATAGGAGTAACCACCTCAGAGTTTGGTGGGAACCTTTACAAGCTGGTTTTTTGATTTAGAGAGAACGTGAAGACAGGAATGAGGAAGGACAGCAATCGCACTGAAGTCTTTTTCTGGTGCAGAAAACGCTGAGAGTCCTTGCTGGGCTGCTCCTCTACCACTGCTCTTCCGTCGACGACTGTTCTGATTGCAGTGTTTACATTACAGGATCTCAGCTTTTACACGGAATAGTAACGTGTTTAGACACTGCAGTATGTGGCAGCCCGAGGGGAGGGAGAGGAGAGGGAATGAGAGTGCTGTGGAGAACCTGAGAGCTGCAGTTGGGAAAAAGCTCTTGCTGCTTTCAGAAACCTCAAGGACAGATGACAGACAAAGTAATTCTTCATGTTTTGGAGAATTACTCTTTCTGATGTGCCACTGTACATCGATAGTACATAAAATAGTTTTTGACATTCTGCTTGTTCCTGACGGGTGTACTTGGGTGTCCTAATGCTCGTGTTTACTTAGCTGGAACATCAGCACCCTGACAGTTGTCACCAGCACTGTGAGGATTGATTTTGGTTGTCTTGTTCCAGCATTTAATCAGTTTAATTCAAGAGCGAGCTGCATGTCACACTATACGCTCTCTGAGATTCATAAATCTCTCTTTTGGAGATTAGTCCCCTGAACAGAGAACAGCAGCCCAAGCCAGCTCTCCACCTCCCCTGTCTGATGTTTCCAAGTGCCTAGAGCAAGCAGTACCTCGAGGAGGGTCTGAACCTCACCTTCCCCACCCTCCCCTCACCACCCTGGTAATGCAGGTTCTCTGGTGGCAGCTCTGAGAGCGAAGGGGCAGGTGATCCCTTGCAGCACCATTCTCGTGTTCCCTGCTGACATCGCAGGTCAGCACGGGACTGTGCGGTTCA
>NW_010422701.1:29655-36779 GCF_000710305.1 Buceros rhinoceros silvestris | reverse complement strand
GGTTCAGCGTAGGATTCAGACAGCAGAGCTCTTTGTGGAAGAGCTGAGCCGTGTCCCCAGGGGCCTCTTGTCAGATTCTGTTTCCCTCAGCTCCGAGCAGACGTAAGACAGGCTGTAGGACAAGAGCTCCACTCCCTGATTGTGTGTGCAGCACAGGGAGAGGGTTGGGCTGGGCCGCGGAGGGCTGAGGACACCAACCCTTGGCGCAGCGCATCGCTGCTCTGCAGGAAACACACGCTTCTCACGGGTGAGCCCGCTGCCTGCACAGGAGCATAGAGAGCTGGGTGCTGGTCACCAGCACCCTCCTTGTGACACTGCCTCAGCTGGACAGCACTGGGCAGAACCAAAGAGCAGCAGGAGCCTGGTCAGTTGTAAAAGACTTGTGAAGAATTAGAGTTGAAACATTTGGCCCCGTAGTTCCGTGGTTCCCTTCGATCTGTTCTGTCTGATCTAGGTAACCAGGAAACGCCTTTCTTCTGCTCTTTCCTCAGGAGCTGGTGGTGGCTCTAAGTCACCTGGTGGTTCAGTACGAGAGCAACTTCTGCACCGTTGCCCTGCAATTCATGGAGGAGGAGAAGAATTACCCGCTCCCTTCTCCAGCTGCCACGGGTGGGTGCATCGTGTTTGTGTGGGCAGGAAATGTGGAGCCTAAAGCACTTGGGGACTTTTATCGAAGGAGTTTGCCCAACAGAGTGCAATTCTTGCTGGTGGTGATTTATCAAAGAGCAAAGTTGAGTGTCTTGGTGGGCAGTTCAGATGTCCGGTTAGCACCAGAATATATTGCACTGGAGAAGTGAATCCTCCGCTGAGTCTGCAGCCACACCATGGCCGTAGCTCAGCAGCCCGCTGCAGGGACTGAACGCCCCCTCAGGTTCAAAGGCATTCCCTCCAGGTCAGACTGGAGTCTGATTGTCAAGACAGTACCCAGGCTTAGCAGATGTTTTTTCCCCTTAAGATATATCTGAAATTTCAGTGTCATGTTGACCTGATAGAAGCCTCAGCACACAGCAGTGATCCAGCCAGCCTCCTTGTAAAGCTCCAGACAAGAAGCAGTGAAGAGCTCTATGCTCGGTGCTGTGGTCCCATCCCTTTTGTTGTGTCTGCTTTATGCTTTATGTAGGGAGTGAAAAGCCCGAGGGAAGTTGTTGCCAACCTCATATGTTCTTTAGATGTTAAGTACCTTGAAAATCTGAAAGGATAATGGGACTGTTCAGCAGAAACTTGGAGATGAGAGCATGGGCTGTCTCTGCAATGAGTAGTTTAATCTTGCCTGAATAACTAAATCATATTGGAAAACAAGCTTCTCCCCATTTGTCCTTTCACTGCAGCAAATAAACATGACATGCAGTTTATATAGTGCCTGTCCTTCCCTCGAAGGATCCTGAAGGATTTATACGTAGGATTCTCTGGAAGCATCGGCCCCACCACCATAACGCAGCCACCTCTGCAGTGGAGTAAAAGAGCTGTTCTGAAGCCATGGTGCCGTGTGTGTATTCAGGAATGAAAATAAGAAAGTTTGGGAAGTTAGAAGTATCAAGGTCATGGGTGAAATAGGAGTTGAAACCAGGCCCGAAATCTGGTCAGAAAACCAGCATTTTCCTAAGTCTTTGTAATGAGAAGATTTACTGGATTTACTGAGCAGAAGCAGACAGACTCCTGCAAGAGCTGCCTGCCCAATGGCATCTGCCGGAGCAGCGTGGCCAAGCACAGTGTCCGGGCAGTGGCCCAGCACTGGCCAGGGGAGCAAAGCTGTCTTGGCTCTCGGGTGGTCTGCAGGCACTGGCAGGGCTTGGCTCACCTGGTTTTGTTGGAGGGAGCAAAATCACAGCCCAGACAGCAGAGCCAGAGGATCCTTTTCCATGCCCACCAGACAACGATAACTAAATTCTGTTCACAGTATGTTGGTTATGTATTTTGCTGAGAAATACCCAGAAGGCTGCGATCGCTTTGGTTTCATCTGGAATTGCTGCATTTTGCATTCACAGAGGGTGGGAGTTTGACACCAGTGCGAGACGGCCCGTGTACGCCGAGGCTGCGGTCCGTCAGCTCTTACGGGAACATCCGCGCAGTCACCACAGCCAGGAACCTGAACAAGTCCTTGCAGAACCTCAGCCTGAATGAAGAATGTAAGAGAGATTTCAAAATTACTTGATTTTTCTTCACCTCTTGCAGGCTGGGAAATAGCACATGCAAGACAGCACGAGCTGAAACAGACCCTTGAGCCCAGGTTATCGAGCGGCTGGCTCCAGGGGCCTAGATCAGAAGCTCCCTTGTAATTAGTTTCAATGTCCAGGTCATTAGTATTGATTTTTCTGGTGTTTGGGGACCAAAAAGGTGCTTCCCAACTTGCTAACACATATGGATTGTACACGGAATCTTCTCTGACCCCTTGATCTTGCTCTGTGTTTAAACATTCACTATTTGAAGGGTTGCTGTGGGTTTGCCCACACCTTCACGGAATGTCGCAGGGTATCAAGAAGGGCTGCTGTGCCTGGGTGAAAATCGTTCTCTCACCGCTTCTTGTTTCAGTCTCTGCCCCCTTCTCTCTTGGCAGCTGGCAGCTCTGTCGCGTTTTCTCCTGGGAATCTCAGCACCAGCAGCAGCGCTAGCAGCACCTTGGGCAGCCCGGAGAATGAAGAGTATATCCTGTCCTTTGAGACCATTGACAAGATGAGACGAGTCAGCTCCTACTCTTCTCTGAATTCACTGATAGGTGGGTAAAGACTCTCCTGCCCTTCCTCTGGGGTCCCCTTTCCTCACACACTTGCAGCAGCCTTTGTGGAAAGTTTATATCTTGGCTCCTGCTAGATCTTTCTCCAAGAGAATTTCTCCTGACACCAGAAATGCTCCTCTTGGGCTTGGTGACGTGCAGAGCAGGGTCCCTCCTGCCCCGATGGAGGGGATGGGATGGCAGCTGCTGGCTCCGCTGTCGGCTGCACTGCAATGGCCAGCGGCTGTTGGCAATCTGAGCCCAAACCGTGGCATATTCGGGCTTTCCACACCCTCTGCAGTTTCCCTGGCTGGAGAATGAAAGCGAGGACTCCCTGTCCCATGGGCAGCAGCTGTGCACTCCGGCACTAGCTGCCTGCCCTGGTGGTTTTTCCCACGGGATGTATTTCGACACAGCCGCTTCATTGTGTTCCTCACCCAAGGAAGCCTTACCTGGCTCATTTCCTGCGTGGGTTTATAGGAACAAACTTAAAACAGGGCATAAAAAAGCAGAAGTCCCAGGCTGCATCTTAAAAGTGAAATAAATGAATGTTTCATAGGAATCTGATTTTGTGCCGAGGTTCCGTGGCTGACCCCATTGCCCCCCGTCCCCTCGCCATTACGTCCTCCCAGATACGCAGCTCTAACGGCGCTGGCAGCACTGCACGTTTTACACCGCTCAGCGGGCCCTGCCCTCCCAGCACCCGGCTCTCTGGGTGCTGGCAGAGCTCTCTGGGCGCAGTGCTGGAGCCCTGAGAAAGGGAAACTTTACCTGTGTGTGTGCAGCGCGTGGCTGATTCACCCGCAATGGATTGTTTGCATTTCTTTTATAGAACAGAACTGCACAGTTCATCCGGAGCTCCTTCAGCTCCGTTGTTTTTCAGTAACTTTCCCAGTGGTGTTTGGCTTTAAACTGGCTGCAGTTTCTCAAACCATCTCAGCCGTTCTGGGGCAGTAACACAGCCGTGCAGCAGGAGCAGCTTTTGGAGCAGCCTCCTTCCAGGGAGCAGGGAGGCAGCGCGCGGCAGAGAGCTGCTGGGGGAAGTCGCTGTGTTTTCTCTCTAATCAGTTAATGTGCCCATATTTTCTAGCCGTCAAAATTGGTGAAAAGAGACTCCTCGGAGAGGAGGCCCCCTGGGTGATAGACATTCTGCTCTACGCCGCTAGTGTGTGGAGGAAGTAATAGTGGTTTGGCTCTCCTGAGCTGAAGGAATTTGGGATTGTCATTCCTGCGCTCCTGTGGCAGATTAAAGTTGTGTGTTCATGAGAAGCCTGAGCTATTAATTTGCTTTTGGTTGTAGGTAATGAAATTGGATCTTCTAAAGCATGACAGGAATGTTGGGAAATGTCTCTCCATCTTTAGCTAGAACCTGAGTTTTCTCATTTCCACTGGTGCACACTGGTGTCTGCTTGATGGCTTGAGCATGTCTCGAGGGCTGTACAGCACAGTTGGAAAAGAGTCTAGAGGAGAGCAGGGATGAGGGCGGCAGGCCTTGGAAAACAAACAGAGCAGTTCTCCAAAGCCTCCCTCATTCTGATTCAAGTGGAGGAGCTCATATCCAGCTGGAAACGGCCGAGCTTACAGAAGTGTTTAAAATTCATAACTCACACAGAATCCCATTACCTTCAGCGTTTGCCTGCTGAAAGCTGGGCTGTTTCCATCTCTGCTGAAGAATCTCCATCTTCCAGCCGCTCTCTCCTGCTCCCCAAGGAAGGAGTTTTCAACATGCCATCAGCTGCCGCCACCCTCAGCAGCACCGTGGCTGCCGCACAGCCAGCCCGGACTCACATTAACCCCTTTCCTTAGAGTTTTAGTGTGCAATAAACCACTGCTGAATGGCTCGCAGGAGCAGGGGCGCTCAGGGAGGAGTCCGTCTGGATGGACCTCTCTGAACTGGAAGAACGTTTTTTTTCTCCTCTCTCTTTTGGAAGAAGTAATGGTGATTTGGCTCTGCCAAATATTTCGGACAGGCAGAGCAGTAAAAAGGATGCTTTGGGCACAGGGGTAGACTCAAACCAAAGCAGAAATTCCAGTCTGTAGTAATAAAAGTGGAATTTTTCAGCCACAGTTGAATTCTCTGTTCCGCGCTCTGCATTCCCTGGGTTGATTCACTGATGTGGAGCTTTCTTTACTCTTGTGATTTTAGGAACGTGGTGCTAGAGGGATTATTCTGGGTCAGCTTATCTCCTCTATTGACATTGTGGCATCATGCGATGTACTTCTTCTTCCCAAAAATGTGAGGAAAACCTCTGCATTCCTCCTTGGGCCATTCTGCAAACAGCTGCTTGATTGACCTCAGCCCCCACGCCCCAGGACGTGCCCCAGCGCCCCAGGTCTTGCCCCTCCCCACACAACCTGTACTTTCAACCTAGGTGTACTGTTCCTGGCACTGTCCCTTGGCCAGTCCCTCCTGTTTCCAGAAGGGACATTAATTCCTGGCCCATATTTTCAAGCTGGCAAGCGGCAGGTTTTGGTTAGTCAACAAAGACATCAGTCTGGCCGGGAAGCTGAGCCTTGCTGCCTTTGCCGTGCTAGTCATTAGTCTTGATGTCCTGGAAATGTTTAGATTAGTTTAGTTGTAAGATAGGAAAAGGGAAGGAATTAAGAAGGGAGTTTGCATACCTTGAGGCTGCTTATTCATATCCAAACTGCATGATTAAAGTCTTTGTCCTACAGAGATCATCACTGGAAAGATTATATTAAAGAATGATCAAAGGAGGAAAATAAATCTTGGAGCGATTAAATGCTGAGGAGTAGCTCTCTTTTCCAGCAGCAGAGGCTGGGGGCAGAAAACTACTTGCCACGTCACAGTGTCTGTCCCAAAGAGCCACCTCTTACTGCGGTGGGGATGAGGAGAGCAAGAGATGTAGGTGGACAGTAAATCGCATTGCTCCTGAGTGAGTGCTGGGGCAGGTAGAGCCTCCCTCCCTCTCACCAGGCGATGTACATGCATGCACATAGTGAGCAGGAACTGGTCGACCAGCAGCATTTACCTGTAGTAACTTGCACAGTAGCAGAACGCAGGGATCTGAGTGGGTTTGGGAATGGAAGCGTGTTGCAGAGGGTGGCCCTGGCAGGCTGTGGCATGGGACTGTTGCAGCCCTGGGCCAGGGAGCATTCCCTGCTCTGAGGGAACTTACTTTTCCCTAATAAGCTACTTCTGGTTTCTGCTGGAACATGAGAAAACTCGTGCTTTGCCGTCTGAATTGCTGTCAGGGGCCGGACTGTGCAGGGACCCCTTTGCGTGGCCCCATGCAGAGCCCAGCTTGCAGCTGTCAGGTCTGTCAGGCGACGCTGATTTGCTGGTCCTCTGGGGACAAGCTGCCGCCCGCATCTGCTGAAGCAGAATTCAGAGAGCAATCAGGATTTCAGATGTTCTCCTCATCCCAGTAGCTCTCACAGGACCTTCCGTGTCCCTTGCAGGAAGGGGAGCACTTGTGGGGCACATGTTGACAGAGCAGGTGGGGTTAGCGTGGACAGGAGGCAGACACCGAGTCCTCGGGGCCGTTCAGTCTGAGGGCTTTCAGCTGCACCTTTCACCCATGCCAGTCCGAAACGTGGCTCTCCCTCCCGGGGCTGGGTGGGCGCAGGAGCCATCTCTGTCCGCGGCGGCAGCGCCGGGTCGGCCCATGGCTGGATTTTGCTGCTGTATTGGGTGGGGAGCAAGCTGCACCTTCTTCTGGAGACCAAGGCTTAAAACCACCGCAGAGGTTTTTACAGGGGAGTGAAAAGAATCCCCGGCAAGGGCTGGAAAATCAAACAGAACAAATACAAACACTAGCATTTGCTCTGGCATCCAGCGTGGTTCCACCCGTCGTGTGCCCGGTGACCCGGCTGTGGGCTCTCAGCCAGGGCCCTGCCCCGCGGCCGTTACCCAGCACCCGCTGTTCAGTGGAACTAGGAGTTACGCATATGCCAAGAAAATCAAAGGCGTCAGTAACGACAGGCAATTTATTTTTCACATTCTTAGTGGAGAGGAATAATTTTGTAAATGTAAATCTATACTGCAAGGTCCATTTAACTGGCTTGAATCAGTCTGACTAATTACAGAGCTGTCTGCTGAGATGAACACCCTGGCCCCTCACTCGGCTCTTCATTCGCATCTCAGGGATGGTTTTTCCATTTTAGTCCGTGAGGTGATGCAAAGTGGCTGTTCCTCCTGCCACCTCTGCTGCCTCCTGTTATCCCACTGCCTCAGTGCTGAGTTCCACAAGGAGCCGTCTCGGATGTGTCACTCTACCAAACAGTAACACGGGCGGGGGGGAGGATGGCAGCAGAAAGGGCCGGCCCTTTGAGCAGCAGCTCTGCGCCCGAGATGCCTTTGTAGAAATTCCCTCTGTTGTTTTCAAAGGCTGCCGAACGAAGGAGGAATCGTGCTGGCGCAGTTCTGGTTTAAAGTTGTTTTTTCACGACG
>NW_010422701.1:28717-29552 GCF_000710305.1 Buceros rhinoceros silvestris | reverse complement strand
CTGTATGGAAAATGTGGTGGGGTTTTTTCTTCGTGACTGTGTCATGGCTGAGGCGGTTATCGGAGACTCTGAGAAATGTGATGGGGACCCTCTCAGTCGCGCTTCTTCTCCCTTTCACGGTCTTTCAAGGGTTTTAAAAGAAATCACGTCGTTCAGATTTCCCACCGGTCCTTATGTAACTTCGCAGAGGACCAAACGTAGGAGGCAGAGCTCTGTGCAGACCTCAGATGACATTACCTGCCTGGCTGCTGCAGTGGCTGGGGCTTTTTGTCCTCCCACAGCTTGTAGCACTTTGTCTCTCTCCCTGCCTTGTTTTCGATCCTTCCCCCTCCCCTTCTGCTTTCCCTGGTAGTAGAAGCTCCCAGGATGAACATGGCAATTGTGAAAAAAAAACCTGAATGGTCAGCGGCTGGAGAAGACAGCTCAGCCCCATATTGCCACCCTTTACGGCTGGCAGGCAGAACCCCCACCTGAGCTGAGGCTTTCCTGTGCGGTGACGTTATCCTAAACAAGAGCTGCTGGAACGGCAGTGACCAGAGCCCTGAGCTGGGAGCTGCACCGTTCGGTTCTGCTCAGCTCGGGCACGCCATGCTCACACGGTCCTTGGTTTCGTATGTGGGGGGCTCTACCCTCAGCTGGCATAAACCAAACGTGACCGATTGGTGCCCTTTGGCTCTGCTGGATCCTCACGGCTGTCAATGCTGCCTCGGATTATTGACTTCTTCAGTTACGCTAGCTGCATTTCCGTGGTTCTGTCTTTGCCAGCCCCCGTGTCTCGCCGGTCCTGGAGAGGCTGGGGTTAGCTGCTGGTCTAGGGGTCTAGAGGTGCCCCCAG
>NW_010422701.1:27084-28657 GCF_000710305.1 Buceros rhinoceros silvestris | reverse complement strand
AGCTCCGTACGCAGCTGCCGCTGGGGAGGTCCTTTGGCTGGGCAGGAGACCCTTCTCTCTGCAGGTCAGAGGGGAGGCTGGGGTTAGGCTGCTGCCTTTGCGGTTGGCAGAATGCTTTGTCACGTGCTGGAGAGTTTTTCCGGCAGAGGAAGGACTCACTCGGCTCCCGCAGACAAGCCTTTGAAGAGCAGTGTGGGTACTCCAGAGCTCCTTAAGAATGCTTTGTCACGGGCTGGAGAGTTTTTCCGGCAGAGCAAGGACTCACTCGGCTCACGCAGACAAGCCTTTGAAGAGCAGTGTGGGTACTCCAGAGCTCCTTACATGCGCCTTCATCACCGAGTTCAAAGCTGTTCTGCCCGAGCCGCTGTTCTGCTGGTTTGAGGGTCGGATTTAGCAGCTCCGCGAGGTGAGGAGCTGCATGCTGGCCGAGGAACCCTTCTTCCAGACTTAGCGCTTTATATGTAGGGGCCTCCAGAAACATGGAAGCGGATGCAGCAAGAGCTTGTCCTGCCATTTACTGTCAGTTGTGGCTCATCTGAACCCCCATCTGAATTCCTTTGTTAGTACAAGCACTTTAATAGCCTCAAGAGGCTCAACTCCCAGATGACAGTGTTTCAGCTATGAGACGTTGTGAGGGTTAGCAAAAGAATTACAAATTAAAAATCCTCCTAAAAGCTGCAAAATAAAATGTTCACACGATTTTGTCAGTTGCTGCCCATGCTTATTAATTCCAGTTGTACTTGGGATCTGCGAGGCCCTTCTACTGAACCACCAAAGGGCAGGAACCCGCCTGAACTGACAAATGGGCTGTTGAGGGGTTGATCGGGGTGTCGGGGGGCAGTACCGGTCAGAGGTGCTGCTTCGCTGAGGCGCAGCCCCTCAAGCTGCACTTAGGTCTTTAGTAAACTCGTGGAATGTGTAAACCATGAGTTCTCACTGAAAACAACAATAAAAATAGCCACAGAACCGTGCGGCAGGAGCCGTGGTTTTATTCCGCTCGGTGTTTCAGTGCTGGAAAGCCACAGCCGTTACCGGTTCCTTTCCCGCAGAGCCGGCACCGGACTGACACTGTTCCGGTTCTCTTTCATGTCTTTGCCTTTCTCCTGCTTTCGATTTACACGCCCTGGCAGAGTTCACCGGGACAGACAAAACGGAGACAAAACGCCCACGCGGGGTGTTTTTGAGCTCTTCTCTTGATGAGTTCTGAGGTGTCATCAGGAGGTTTGGAGCTCTAATGAATTTTCTCACGTCAGATCAAAGCATTTGAGTTGATGGATTGTCATGTGCTGTGGCGCTTTGTTTTTTGTTTTGTTTTTTATTATTTTAGGTGTGAGTTTCAACAGTGTTTACACCCAGATTTGGAGAGTGCTCCTTCACCTCGCTGCCGACCCCTACCCTGATGTCTCTGACTTGGCCATGAAGGTTCTCAACAGCATTGCCTACAAGGTGAGCCCTTCGGCGTCCCCGCGCCTCGGCCAGCTTTTCCCGTGCGCGTTTCGTGCTTAGGCCGAGCGTAGGCAGACTGAACTGCGCAGGGCTGGGGGAGGGCTCTGCCTCCTCAGCCTGGAGCTGC
>NW_010422701.1:23463-26870 GCF_000710305.1 Buceros rhinoceros silvestris | reverse complement strand
CTCGGAGGGGGAGGGCCTGGGATCCTGTAGGTGTAAATGAGGTGCAGACCTTAGACAGCAGGTCTTGTTTAGAAGTCTGCTTATCTAGATCAGTCCCTGGGAGAAGCCTGAAGTATACTTCATGAAATTATCCGTTTGCAAACTGATTTAGATTATGCAAGTGGGACTGGCCTGCAGACTGAAGCCACAACGGCTCTCCAACCCAGGTGAACTAGTACATGTGAGTCAGCATGCAGACACCCCTGCCACTGTTACCTCTTCAACCGGGCCTGACCTGCCTAAACCACCATCCTCATCACATCTCATCCTCCAAGGGTGACAAGATGTCCCTGGAGGCTGCCACCACTGCTGGGGCAGAATTGCCAGCTTGGGGAGCTGTAGAAGCCCCCTCACCTTCCACCTGAAACGAAGCCCCAGGCCACCCCAGAACATCTTCTCACCAGCTGCCTCCCTCCTCCTGCCCAGCCGCTGGGGTCAGAAAGCTGACCGAACGCAGCCCTTCCCACGTGCTTTCCAGCTGCTCCAGCATCCCGACCATGAGCCATCGCAATGCCAGATGCCGTCTCTTACTGGTGATGCCAGTGAATAATCCTCAACCTCAGACTTAGGCTGCTAAGCTCACGTTGCAGTAAGAGATGCCAGCATTGCGCTCTGCCATCTTAACGCCGTAGAGATTTTGTGCTTTTACATGTGATTTTCTCTTGAGCAAATAGTTCCTTATTGACCTCTTTCATTTGTTTTAAGTGTACGTGTCAGTGAGGGGTAAAGTCTGGGGTCTGGGATAGCTGTCTTTGGACCATGTGTTGGCCACCATGAGGCCAGCCCTTCCCTGGCCATGCAGGTGTATAGCCTCCTGTCAGGCTAGAGGTGCCAAACTACAGTGAATAAGAGAAGGAAAAGTGAAAGATTTCCCTCTCTCTGCTCTAGATGCATGAAACTACTTCAGGTCAGCATTTTGGAAGGCTCTGCAAAATCAAATGTTCCTCCTCCAACGGAATTAAAAGGGCTAGGAAGAGGAGCCAGACCTGCTTTTCCTGTCTCGGGTGTCTTTTCAGGACTCGCTCCCTTGCTAGTGGAAAGAGCCGTACCCGTGTTAACACCGCTGGGCCCAGCACTGGGCTTCACTGGCCCCTCTGCGGGGCTGTTCAGCCAGCACCGACCACGTTCGTTACCCGTAGTCAGTGCTGGGGCTCGTTGGGTGAACTCTGTGCTGATCCCGACAAGTTTGGCTCAGAACGCCGTGGTGCCGATGGGAGCCCCAGAGCCAGCGGAGCTGGGGATCGTGCATGTCGTGCTCTGCTTCAGGCAGAGCTCTGCAACGGCTTTTCGAATGGCTTTGCGAAGCAGTAGAGGCAGCGTTCCCATTGACACCGATTTTTATCTGGGGATGCTTCACTGAACAAAACCGATTTGTTCATATTTGCCTTAGCCAGAAGATCCGTAAGGAAAGTGTTTAGATGTCCGCTTGTCCAACAGCTTGGGCGGCCGCGCCTGCAGCGGGCTGAGTGCCGTGCACCTCGCGATGCCGTGGGCTTCGCTTCTGTCAGCACCGCCTGGCTTGGGTGCCTTCTAAAAAGGCTCTTTTTAGTTTAAAAAACTAACAAACGCCCTATTATCAGCCCACCAAGATGGAAATTAAGGCTCCAGATGTGGGGTTATGGTCTGCCCTTTCTCTGTTCCAGTACAGATACAGCTCGCACTGGGAGCAGCGCTGCCAGGTCCACAGCCCTGCTTGTGTCTCTGCTGGGGGCAGCTCACGCAGACTGCAGGAGGTGTCTCCTGTCTAATGCAGATTAAAAACAATTAATTTTTTGCTGACTGTATCCTGAGATCTTTCCTTGGTGCTAACGGAGCTTTGCTGGACAAAAAAGGGAGCAGCCTGGGTGCTGCCCTGGGCCCTTTGGTCCCCAGCACGGGCAGACAATGCGCTTTCCATTTTGTGGTTGAATTTTATCATTGAATAAAAAGAAATGTTGATTTTCTCACTGAAACAAAAATACTGCTGCAGGCGAAGAGAAGCACTCGAATATTTCAGGAGTTTAATCCTTTTGTTCAAACTGATGCAAAGTTCAGGGAATGAGCAGCTCATTGGGAGCTCAGGCAGCTGAAGGTTTCTTACCGCAGGGAACAGCGCAGTCCGTGCACTCTGCTGGGCTCCTCCAAGCCCTGGGCACATCAGCCGTGGGCTGGTACCTCTGGAGGGGGTCGGTCAACTGCAGCTGCCGTTTCGGTGAACCAAATACTTCGCCTCAAAATGTTGCCAAGCGCTGTGCCCTGGATGGCGACAGTCATCCCCACTCCCAGCCTTTGGAGCCATCAGGTGATGGTCAGGAGGGCTTTGAACCGTCTGGAAGTGAGGGAGGTGAAACCTTGCTGGGTCTTTGAGGACGGGAGAAGTGGAGATCATCTCCAAAGGCCTTTTGGCTCCTGCAAGGAGAGGGCAGGGTGTCTCCCACGTACGGGTGCCTGGGCTGTCCCTCTGCAGCAGACACACATGGGCTTTGAGTGCAGGGACAATCCTGCTGGTCACGCTGGCTGTTGGTTCTGCCCCATAAAGGCATTAATTTGTAAAAGGCTCGTTAGCTCTCTGGGCTCCGGAACACTGGGCACCCAGCTCTTGCTTTTGGAGGGCTCTGTGTTGAGGAGCTGCTGCTCTGACCTTGCTTAGCTTGCTTTCAACTGGATCCAAGCCCTGGTGTCATCACCTGAGAAGCCCCTCAGCTCTCGTGCTGTGCGATGTGGATTTTCTCAGTGTTCGAAGAGGTTAGGAGAGTCCTCTAGCCTGTGGGACAGCTGGATTTCTCCCCTCAGGGTGTTTATGCCAGTCTGGGGCTTCCTTTAAAAGTTATTTCAGTATGTGAGAAATTTCAAGCATTTCACAGAAGGCGGGTGGTGTAGAAGAGGAGGGAAGGAGCCTGCAAGCAAGGGAAGGCTTCTCCCTTCCTCAAGGGGTGGCTCGTTTGCAGGGTGTGAGCAGCCTGGAGGAGTGCGAGAAGATGATGGAGCTGTCTCTGCACTTCCCCCTGCCTTGTGCTTGAGGGCTTCCCCAGGAGAGGGGACAAGCATTCCTCAGGCTCCCCCAGAAACAGCCTCTTCTAGCTGGTGGCCGAGTGCCAGGGCACCACTGTGCAGAGGACGGGCCGAGTTCTGCAGAGCTGGGAGCAGCCCAACTGTGTCGGTCCACTGCCCTCCCCAAGAGTGGCCATGGAGCTGCTGGAAGGGGTGTCCTGCCATCTCAGGAGAGCCCGGCTCTCCTTAGGAGGGATGGAGCGGCAGCAGGAGGCAGCTGCAGGCAGCTGCGGGATTTTCGAGGAGAGTTCTGGCCCGAATGTGACATTGGGTCACAATGTGGCTTGAACTGTGCTGATGAGAATCCAGTGCCCGGTGTGGGGTGAGGGGGATGGCCA
>NW_010422701.1:23068-23355 GCF_000710305.1 Buceros rhinoceros silvestris | reverse complement strand
AGGGCCAGGCTGCTGCAGGGGCTCCCTGGCTGTCTGCCTGCCCGGGGCAGCTCAGTTCCCGTGCTGGTGTGGGTCATCGGCTGCAACCGCTGGAGGGAAAAGGCTTCTGTGTTAGTCAGAGCCACTTCCCTGCAGGTAACAGCAGGAAACTGGTAAGCGATTTCTGACTGAAAAAGGAGTAAAATCATTGTGTGTCTCGGGAGCTGTGCAGGGGCTTTTCTCCACATACATTTTGAAACACGCTGATGGAGCTCACCTCCTCCGAACCCCGGGGCGCGGTGGTGTGA
>NW_010422701.1:15339-22680 GCF_000710305.1 Buceros rhinoceros silvestris | reverse complement strand
AGTCACTGCCCGAGCAGCCACCCCAGTGAGCTGCACCAGGGAGGGAACATGCCGAGGCCTCGGCAGCTCTGTGATTTAGCACTGCTGAGGTGTTCAGAAACAAAAGCTGTGGGAAAAGGAGGGGAGTTTCTTCCTGTTCTTTTCAGGACAAAGGAACAAGCACACTAAAGGTGAATGGGAAGGAAGAGCTGAGTGGTGCTGCTTTTACCACTGTGCTCCAGCCCAGCCTGTGGGGGATCTGCGTTTCCCGTTGAAGTCTGATCTGTGTTTCTTGCGCCTTGAGCTGATAAAAGCCAGGGTTAGGTGATGATCCACAGGCGATGCCTAAACCGCGGGGAAATGGAGATGACGGTATGGGCGAAGCCAGGATCTGAAGAGTAGATTATTTCCCCAAACCTGCTCTCCAGGAGAAACCACCTCGTGTAGATCCAGCGGTCCCAGTGTGCACCAGCAAGATTCAGAGCTAGGACAGAGGGCCCAGAACTGCACAGGAATTTTTTTTTCTGTTTCCTGATAGTACAAGTAACTGTGCAATACGATAAACCTCAGTTTCCATGTAAATTAAAACATGGTTCTGGGGGCTGACAGGACTTCCAGTCTCCCCATTGAAATCCATTGACTCACGGGGGTGCCTTAGGTCAGGCCTGGGGACCTGCAGGTGGGTGGCACTTGGACCTGTCGGTCCCAAGACGTGAATGTTCTCAGCCTCAGTCTGCAGTTGGTGCAGTCGAGGTTCACCCCTGGTCTGGGGTTTTATCTCTTTGGGGGGATTGCTCTGATTTAGTACAGGAAGCGGCAGCAGCGAAGTGTAAACCCTGTAGGAAGGGAACGAAGTAAACGGAAAGTAACTCACACGCAGGGGTCTCATGTCCAGTGATACCCAAATCCTTTCCCTCTTTTCGGATCTGTAGGGGGTCTCCTCCCACCACCAGTACAAGCAGCTCCAGCCTGACGAACGACGTGACGAAACAGCCCGTCAGCCGGGACATCGCCTCCGTCAGACCTGCCAACGTCGGCAACGTGGGGGTTCAGTACACGCCCCACTCCCACCAGTTCCCCAGGACAAGGAAGATGTTTGACAAAGGGCCGGAGCAGGTACAGAGTCTTCTCCTGGCAGACCTGACTGCGTCCCCGCTCTGCCGGGATTGCTGCACAGGCTGTTCTGCGTGGTTTGTTTTGACGTTTCTCGTTTCCTTCCAGCTGCTGCTGACTCCACATTGGCTTCCTCTGACCAATAAAATAGGATTGGATTAATTTTTTTTTTCTTCGGGATAAAATTTGGTTTATAGCTTCTGAGAGGACATTATTCACTTCTGCTACCAAGAGGTGTTTAATCAGAGTTGATTGCTGATTCTTTCACAAGCATCCCTCTTCCTGAGCGATAGCACAGAGACAGATCTGTGACCCTCAGATGCTTTTTCTCCATCCTCAGCAAAGCAGAGACTGAGGAGGAAAAAGGGGAGAGTCCTCTTCCTTTAAACAAAAACTGATACTCCCCTTGAGAGCCTGACGGATCCTCCTGTGCGGGAACAGTCACCTTCTTCGCAGTGGTTCTGACCCACTCTATGCTTGGCAGCCCCGCTTCGCTGTGCCCCAGGGAGGGCGTGAGCCCAGAGCAGTGCTTGGGAAGCCCAAACCTCGTTTCAGGCTGAGAAAAGAGCTGATCAGTAGGGAGCTGGGAGGACTCTGGGAGGAATGGCAGGGCCTCCTCTCCTCAGCACGCAAGCAGTCCAGTGAGGGTTTTGCATGGGTTTCACGTTCTAAGGACAGACATCTGGGCGGTTTTCCATTTACAGAAGCACCAGAGACGGGAGCAGTGCCAAGTAGAGCAGTCCGTCAGGTTTGAGTGTAGAAGAGTCAGAGCCACCTTCAGCTCAGTCATGGCAGGTGGGAACGGTTGAGTCCGAGCACTTGGAAATGCTTGTGGCCGTCACTTGACAATCGAGACTGTAACTTACCCACAGTCTGTGTACTTCAGGACTCAGCCATCCAGTGACAGTTTTGTGTCTCTTTTGCCTCTCCCTCTCCTCCAGCCCATCTCCAGCACGTTCCTGCTGCGGGCCTGGTGCGTGGGAGGGGTTTGCTCTGCTCTTGTACCAACACACAGAGCCTGGTGGAGGGGGAACATTGACCCTCCCTCCCTCCCTGCTGGTGCTGTGAAAGGGAAGAGTTCTCCCCTCGGAAGCGATGGGCATGCACTGTGGTCTGCAGGACAAGGGGCAGCACGGCTCTTGGGGTCCTGACTGCTGAGAGGTCACGGCTCTTCCCTCCTGCTGGCGTTTCTGCCTTCCCTCACAGAAGGGACCAGCAGTGGAGAGCCGGTTTTCCTGAGTGATTGCACGAGAAGGATGTTGAAGCCATAGCAGGAGCACCTGCACTTCTCACGGGGGTGGCAGCACTGGCCAGGATCGTGGTTCTAGAAATACAGAAAAAGGAGGAATCTGGGTCAATGGGCGGGTTTCCTGGTTTGGTTCTGGGTCTCTCTCTTGCACACGTGCCCTCGATCGAAAGCTGAGTCTGTCTGTGCTTCATCCTGAATCATCTTCACTGCTCCACCATGCCTCAAGCCGGATGCTTGGGAGACCATGAGAAAACTCGTCCTGGGACTTCCCTGTGACGAGACACTGGTGCTTCAGCCCCGATTCATGTGATTATGGCCTGTGCAGATGAGGGAATTTGTGCATTTCCGAAGAGTTAATGTAATGACAGCTAACTTAAAGCTAGGTGTTACAAATCACCCCCGTGGCAGAGCGTTCGAGCTTTCCGCTGCCCGGCAGGGTGTTGGCGGTGCTCTGGGGATGGGTGGGTGTCCCTCTTGCCCACGTGAAGGGGAGGGGTAACGCGCTGCTCTCTTCCTGACAGACCACTGACGATGCCGACGATACCGTGGGACACAAAAGCTTCATTTCAGCCACGGTGCAGACGGGGTTTTGTGACTGGAGTGCCAAGTACTTTGCTCAGCCAGTGATGAAGGTAATGCTTCGTTATCCCGGGGCGTGCTTTCTGCGTCCCGGCACTGCCGCTCCTCGAGCGCTGGTGTCTGCAGCATGGGCCACTGGCTTTCCCTCCCCTTTCCCCTTCCTTTTCCTTTGGTGTGGGGAGGGGAAGGGATGGACTGAGTGCATCGTGCTGCTCTGGCAGCTGTGTGAGCGCTGGGCTGTGAAAGGAAGAGGAAGAAGTTGTCAGAGAGAGCAGAAGAGTTAGTGACAGAGGGGACAGTGGCATGTTACCAGGGAAAGGGCCCAGAGCAAGAGCCGTGCACCCCACGGAGCATGTTCAGGAAAGAATGTAAAAGTGAGGAGAGGTCACCCAGACCCACCAGCTGGGCACAGTTGAAGGTTGTATCGCAGAGTTGTTTCATTGTTGTGCTTGTCTATGTATCGAAAACTGCATTATAGTCAAAGTGAATTGATTTTTTAATATGAATAAATAGAGCACAGAAGGTCCTGTATTCCAGCAGGGGCTGTGAGAGGCTGGAGGAGGGGAGATGCTGTTTGCTTTCTGACTTTCTAGCTGAATTTTCTGGCTGTGATGATGCTAAAACAAGCAGAGAAATGGTGGAGAGTGCTGTCCCAGGGCAGACCTCGTAGTCCCAGAGGGAGCAGAACATCTCTTGTCTCTGTACTGAGTGTTTCTTCAGAGCTGTGCTCCTTACGGGCCCCCTGTACTGGCGCCTTGGTCTTAGAAAGGAGAAAGTGATAGTGGCTGCACGTCCACATCACTGCCTGGGGACAGCTTTGGAAGCATCCGTGGTGGTTTTTTAAAGTGAAAAAAACCACGCTATTGTGGCAAAGAATGAGGGTGGAAATGAAAAATCTCCTCTGAGATGTTTCTAGAGGTGTGTTCTGGTAATTAAGTTGCTTTATGTGAAGTGAGACTCTGAAGCCTTGTTCTAGGAAAAAAACAGACCAGAGCTCTTAGAGATGGGCAATGTTCGACAGTGACTGGAAGAAGAAACTGTAAAATTCCCAGAATCTTTCTGCCAAAGATCAGGCAGATCAATCAAACCAAGTGGTAGATCTCGCCTTTTTCTGAGCAAACACGGTCCAGCAGACCTCCGGGAGCCTCGGGAATTCAGCAGACCTCCGGGAGCCTCGGGAATCCAGCAGCCCCAACTATCAGAACCTGCGGCCTCATTTCTGGGAGACGCTGCAGTTTCTGTGAATAACAAAGCACAGTCTGCATGAATGCGTGACCCAAGCAACTCCGCAACGCACAGCTGTGTCCAGCCACGGGGATTTCCACCTTACGGGTGAAGGAATTGTACCTTCTCCATGCTGTCTAATCCAAGCCTGGCCACCCAGCTGTCCATCACCACTCCGCCACTGCCTCTTCAGGCTCTTGAGTTCTGCAGTGCTGAGCTGAGGTAATTGCCCCCAAGTTCAGGGGTATCAGAAAACGGGCGACACGGCAGCCAGTTCCTGCACGGCTTCGATTTCTTTAGAGAACCACCAGGAGCAGAGACTAGATGGTGAAGGGATTGCCTGACGCCGCCTCAGCTGCAGGTGAACTTAACTTCCCTCTGATACCGTTAGCAGAGCAGTTCGTTAGGACGTATTGCTGGCCTCTGGGGCTCGGTTGCTCAGTCCAGCTTTAAAGCAGGGTCTTCCCTCACCAAGACGAGTTTCTGTGCCTCAATTCCAGTTAAGAAGAGAGTTCGAGAGGAGGAGGAGGATGTTGTTCCGTCTCTTAGTTCTTATTAAAAACATTTGTCTGCTTTTTAAGGAAAGCTCTTCCCGGTGAAGAGGGGTGTCTTTATTAATAGAATAGATCACGGTAGACAGCCGATCCAAGGCAGCTTCCGTGGGTAGATGGGGAGCTCTGTGTGCGTGTGCGTTTACTGCTTCCCGTGCTGAAAAGAGAGGAAATAAAAACCGTGGAGCGTTCCTGTATTAATTAACTTACAGGAGCCGGGGAGGGGGAGTCATGGAAATGGAGGGCTTCCCTGCACACCAGTGCGTCCCAGTGTCTCAGGTGAGAACCCAGGTGCTGCAGCCCTGCGCTGCCGCGGCCACAGCTCTCTCTCCCTCATAGGGTAGCAGCAGCGTGCGTGATAGCCATGGCTCTTTCAGTAGTTTCCTGAGTGTTTTCATGGGGGAACATTCACTGGGGTTGAGTTTTTGGAGCACAGGCTGTCCTCAGCAGCAAAGTCTTCGATGAAGCTTGAGCAAAACAAAACCTGTGTTTTCTAGTAAAAGCAGGAAGAGAACAGATCTCCTGGTGCTGCTGGGGAGCAGCTTTGAAAGGCCAAGCAGCAGGTTTCTGCTGGCAGTCCTGTGTGTTGTCCTATCCCAACAGGGATTACGTGTAACTTCATCACTGGAGTGGGAAGGAGTGCTGCCACGGGAACTTCCTTTGGCATTTCTCGACTGCTGCCTGTGTCACCAGGCGGGACTGGCCACCCAGTAACTCGGGTGCTGGTGGAGTTGCTGTAGGCTGCTCCTCTCCCAGAACCGCTGTTCCGGCAGGAGCAAGAAACAAACAGCCCAGCTCGTGGCTGCTGCCTTTTGGGAACTTCAGCCTCACGGAAAAGGCAGAGAGTAAAGTCTACCGGGTACGGATGGAAAAGGATGACGCTGATGGTTAATTCCAACACTTCATTTGGAGATGCCGCCTACCATCGTAAACAGGGGAAGACAAGACAACGCTTTCTGCAATGAATAAACATAAAGTGACTGTGAGTGCATCTTAGTCATATTTAATTTATGAATTTAGTTTTGCTTCATAGTCCTCGCTCGGAGAATGTGTTCGCTGGAAAGATGAGGGATTAATTTCCAGTGTAAATCACTGGCTCGGTTTCAAGCCACATCATACCAAATTTGATTTATTGATTATCTAATCAAATAAAAGAAGAAAGAAAATACTGCATTGTGAATTCTCAGCGTGCCAGGAAAAAGATACCTACCCTAGCTCTGATCTCCACACAAGTCTGTCCTCTTCCTGAAAACTCCCAGGGTAGAAGGCTGTTCTGCTCACCACAGGCGGCCTTGGACTGGGAGGCACAGGAAAGCCTGGTGCCAGCTGTCAGGAAGCCCTGAGTCAAGGAGAGCGGGAGCCAGCATCTGTTACTGCCAGGCCTGGCAGAACATCCAGGAGCTGCTGAGGATCCTGGAAGGTGAGAATTACATAAGAAACCCTTCCTGATCAATCCCGGCCTTATCTTTGGCACAGTTCTTGGCCGCTCTCCAAGCCCTGGTTGAGCAGCGAGCCCTCCACACCACTGCTGCGGTAACACCAGCCAGGGAAGAGTGGGGTTGACCACTGGAGCCGGCGGCTGCACCTTCCCAGCTCCCCTCCAAGCGCTGGCTTCGTGTCAGGAGGGAGGGACAATGTGTTAAAGGAGGAAAGCTTCGCTGCCTTTCAAATGACTCTGCTCAGTGGGAGGTATCAGAACCGTAATTGGTTCCTGCCCAAGGGGAAGCTCGGAGATGTTGGGAATCGGTGGCATGTTGCAGTCCTCGTTGTGTCGCACTGTTGGAGACTCCCACGTGCCCCTGGGAGCTCTGCGTGGAGCAGAGCTGGGCAGCCGCCAGGCCGAGCTCGTGTTTACTGCAGTGACTTTTGGATGCTGAAATGGGAGCTGGCGGGGAGCGAGACAGACATGACTGATGAGCCTGAAAAGTTAGTTCTTTTGAACAGTAATTTCTGGGTTTCCAGCCAGCAGCAGCTGAGCTAGAGGTCACAGCCCTCTGCCACACACACGTCCTGACGTCTTTGTCACCAGAAGCTCCCCTGTGACACGTTCCATGGGGTTCATATTTTCGTAGGTTACTGCTCCCTCCCAGCACGATCCTGCCTGTGTTTTAAGGATATGTTGGAGTTCACCAGAGTTTATTTCATTAAGAGTATTGTGCATTTATTATCTGGTAATGCTTCAGAAGGACCCACAGGGATTCTTCTGCATTATTCTTGCTATTTTTCTTCTCTCAAAGCTCTGTGACCCTCCCGCAGTGTCGCAGAATTCTGCCAGGTTTCTTTCTGTGCAGGCTCAGGCCCCGTTACTTTCTTTTTTTAACTTGCCTGTTCACTGGCAAATTCCAACCAGCATCAATCAGCTTAATGATAACTGGGACTGGTGAGACCCAGGGTCTGGAGCAGCAGCGGAGCCACCTCGAGTGCTCAGTGAGTGTATTTTGGGCATTTTCAGCTGTGAGCCCAGCTGGACCTGGGGGAAGCTATTGGCCACACGCAGATCCTGGCGGAAGCATCTTTGCAGGAACCTCCCTTACCAGCTCCAAGGTGATGACAGCGCCGTCTGCAGAGCCTTTGGCACGGAGAACGTGGTTGGTTGAGTCAACTGTACCAAAGCCAAGACTTTAACATATGCCCTTAGTGTTCTCC
>NW_010422701.1:11944-15261 GCF_000710305.1 Buceros rhinoceros silvestris | reverse complement strand
TGCTGAAGGAGCTGGATTGCATCGTGAAAGCGATGTGCGGATGTAACCCCTTCACACCATGGCGACCCTCCGGGAGTCCTCTTCATTCACATCATCAGAGGATGGAGATGAGGGCACAGATGACAAGCAGATGACTGAGGAGGCAGAAGCCACCCTAGAGCTTATGTGAATTGCAGGAAGATGCTCAGGCACCAGCAGTGAAACGGGCCAGTAAAGGCATCATCCACTCTGCACTGCTCTGGGGGAGGAAGGGCTCTTGCTGGGACGGTGTCCAGTGTTCGGGTTTGTCACAGTCAAGCAGCACAGCAGCGGCACAGACCCAAACATGGACAGCCAAAGGAAAAGCAACTGATTGATCAGGATTCCACACAGGACGATCTAGGCAAGACTCTTCTCTTCCCTCCTCAGCTGATGCCTCACTCATGCACTGGATCTCAGGAACGTGCTGGGGATCTGAGGTAGTGAAGTAATCTCTCCCTGATGTTCTCCTGGAACGTCTCCTGAGCCAGCTTCGACTGCTGCCTTGCCCCGAGCTCAGCGTGTCTGTGGGGGCTGCGTGTGGCCGCAGAGGCAGGGTATGTGTGGTTGCCATGAAGAATCACTTCTGACCTGGCACAGTACAGATCACCAGTACCACCCAGCAGGCGTTGTCTCCAGAATGGTCAAAGCTATCAGAGATCACAGCTGACCAGAAGGATTTTGTCATTGTCAGTTCTGCCAGACAGAGGAGGGAAGAGCCTGGAGCAGAGGGCCGTAGCAATGCCTTTACTCTCTCCCTAAGGAAATCATCCTGACCATTTCAATTCCTTTGAAGGACCTGCAGCTGAACGCAGGACTTGGGGATGCAGCAGGGCTGCAGCTGAGAGGGCAGCCAGTGTGCCCCAGGGGCCAAGCAGAGAGCAGACGAGGGCTCAGCGAGGAGAAGGGCACAGCGTGGGTGGATGCTCCCGGGATGGAGCTAGCCTGCACACTGCAGGTCCTCAGGGATGTTCTCTGCTGGTATCATGCCAGAGGCACCTCGTCACACACGGCTTCCAAAGGTCTGTCTGGGTGGTTTCGAAAGGGAATGCCTGGGCGTTGTTGGGGAGGAGGAGTGGTGCTTGCTGCGTTCGTCATGCAGATCCCCACTTGCTCTGCTGGAAGGACCTCAGGTGTGTGTAGCCTTTGGGTCCTTAGTGGTTGCGCCTTTGATGGTTGGACATTTGGTGGTTTATCATCTCCAAAGCAATCAGTAGTTTCCACCTGTCAAGCAGGGGTGGAGATTTCTCCCAAGCCAGCTGCCCCAGAGGTTTGCCATCCCGTCCTGACAAGCTCTAGGTGGTGCTGGCCACGCTTCTGTCTCAGTTTCTTGCTTAGTCCAAGAGTTTTCCCCTGCAGTCACTAGCACTAACAGCCCTGTCTGAGGCTCCTCTTGCTGTTGCAGATCCCCACTTGCTCTGCTGGAAGGACCTCAGGTGTGTGTAGCCTTTGGGTCCTTAGTGGTTGCGCCTTTGATGGTTGGACATTTGGTGGTTTATCATCTCCAAAGCAATCAGTAGTTTCCACCTGTCAAGCAGGGGTGGAGATTTCTCCCAAGCCAGCTGCCCCAGAGGTTTGCCATCCCGTCCTGACAAGCTCTAGGTGGTGCTGGCCACGCTTCTGTCTCAGTTTCTTGCTTAGTCCAAGAGTTTTCCCCTGCAGTCACTAGCACTAACAGCCCTGTCTGAGGCTCGTCTTGCTGTTCGTGGTCTCTTGGTGCCATAGCGTCCAGACACCACACCCCAAGAGACCTCCTTGTGGAGGAATCTTTACCACTGATACCAGAGACTGAAAACAGCTGCCTGCTCATCCTCTGAGGAAGAGTTCAGTTATGTCTCCTCGGACCTGAAAAGCCCAGCAGCTCTTTTCATCTGATATTCTTCATCTGCTTTGCTCAGCTGCATAGCCACGTATTTCTTAGTCCGAGACCGTGAAAGCTGCTGGGTGCCTGCAGGAGAATTTACCATTCTCCTTGTTCCTCTCCTCTTCCCCTGCCCTTTTTGGTCTCACCTTAATTTATTCCCAGAGAAGCTGGGTTTTTATTAAGGTGTAGGTGTAATCTCTCTGCTCTCATATCTCCTGTGATGTATTTTATCTCAGGTTTGTTTATTGTTGTACATTAGCGGTCATTTGTCATTGCCTTTCTAATAGCTGTGGTGTTCTGGAAGGATTGAAATAGTAGTGCGATTTTTTTTGCCAGGAGGAAAGGTGGAGGGTGGGGTTCTTTTTATTTATTTTAAAGCAGCAGAAATTCACCTCAGTAATAGCTGTTTTCCAGCATACAGTGCATATAGGCAGCGTATATAAAAGTGACAGACCATTTAAGTACTGTCTGATTCAGGAAGGAAGAATGGTTTTGTGGGGAACAGGGAAGGAGTGGAGGGACTTTGTCTGTTACGTCTCCCTCCTCCAAGAGCTGTTCCTTTCGGACCAGCCATCATCAAAAGAAGCCAGATGAGAGTCCTGTAGCTCAGCCCCTATCGGATCCAGGGACGTTGCTTCAGCAGGGCTGTTACTGGTCCTGGCTGAGTTGGAAGATTTAAATAAAAGACCCATTGTATGTCACTGCTGCAGCGGCTCTGGGGATGGGGGGCAGTTTATTCCTTTGGGTCCTGTGACCAAGGGGGGTGGTTCTGGCAGTCCCTGCCCCTCGTGATGCCCCTGGCAGAAGCTGCCGTGGTGCTGGTGCAGGTCCCCACCTGGCCTTCAGGCCAGAGCAAGGGCTTAACAGGAAAGCCATGGTGTGTGCTGAAACCTGGAGCTCTGAATCGGCGTCAGAAAAGAGACGGGAGTGGCTGCACTCTGCTCCAGGGCCTCTCTCCAGCTGCAGGCAGACTTTGCGTGTAATCAAACCAAGGTGACACGGGGGCCTCATTTTCCTGCAACCATTCTGGTGTGGGAAACTGGAACAGCTGTCATTACTGGGAAATGTGATGTTGGTAACTTGAGTATCTTGGGGATTCGAAGAGAGAGTAATGCCTTCTCTGGCCTGCAGTCATCTATTAGCGGGAAAGGGAGGATTTTAATGTGTTCGGAGCTTGCTCTCTGCATCAAAGCTGTTCTCTCTAATCTCGGGCTGGCTACAAGGTGCTCTTCAGTCCAAGAGCTGAGCAGGGTAATCTGCACTGCGCTGGATCCAGACCAGCGTTGTTCAGGGAGGAAGGGAGTTACGGAGAAAGAGGCTCCTGACCACCCGTCACGTGTGTGCGCGTGGCTCTTCAGAAGCGCCATGTCATGCCCTTTGGAGAAATGTCTGTGACATAAAATAAAATACAGTGCAGCTAAAAGAAAGGGAAAGA
>NW_010422701.1:10937-11821 GCF_000710305.1 Buceros rhinoceros silvestris | reverse complement strand
CGATGGGAGGGATTTAGATGGGAAAGATGCTTAAGTATTTAATGACATAAGGTCCCATGAGCTCCTCCATTTACTGCCTGAAGCTGGAGACCCTAAAGAATTTATGGCTTAGCCTGACATGGATGTGTGCGAGTGTGCGTTACAAAGGCAATTCATGGAGTTTTGATGGTTCCTGTTGTTTTGTGTTGTGAATATGTTGATACACCAAAAGATCCCAGAAGAGCATGACCTGGAGAGCCAGATTCGCAAGGAGCGGGAATGGCGGTTCCTGCGCAACGCTCGTGTCAGGAAGCAAGCCCAGAAGATCATCCAGAAGGGTGAGTGACATCCCCCATGCCCACGCTGCGGGTGGCTTCCTCCAGCTGCGAGCACTGCACTTAGTCAGGACACCGAGCTGTACAACCCCAGTTAACGACGAGCCCCTGCTGTCCCCAGACTGGAAAGGTGCCCATGCCCTCTTCCACTGCTGGTGGGCGGTTCGCTCCGTGGTTGGGTGTGGGTTCCTCCAGCTGCGATCCCTGCTCTTAGTCAGGACACCGAGCTGTACAACCCCAGTTAACGACGAGCCCCTGCTGTCCCCAGACTGGAAAGGTGCCCATGCCCTCTTCCACTGCTGGTGGGCGGTTCGCTCACCTTCCCATTCCCAACCCTGGTTTTGTTCACCAGGTCAGGGGAGTGACCACTTCTCATGTCAGATGTCTGCTTTCCCCTTCGAAAACGTAACGACGTGATTGTGGCGGACACCGCCGTGGTGGGGCACACAGCTGGAGCCTGGCATGAGGCTGGCTGGGGAATGGAGGAACCTAAGAGGAGGAGAGAGCTTGCCGTGAGAGCAGGTTTCCTCACTTCCCCAAACGGACAGCACGTCCCGTTTCAGCGCAGGT